>NW_009931087.1:9083-10749 GCF_000696875.1 Nestor notabilis
CTGAGGGTTGGTTTTATTTTATTCCCCCCCCTCCCCTTATCATTTTCCTGATTCTGATGAGTTGTTTTTCGAAGTTGTGGTTTTGAAAAAGCAAAGCCCTCATTTGGGAGCATGCAAGTGCGGTGTCTGTCTTCTGCCAGTGTTTAGATCAATTAAAGATAGCCAAGAAAATAAACTATTTTCCAGAAAAAATTCTGCTGGCAAGAAAAGCAGGTGTCGGAATCGGTGACTGATCAAGGTGACTTTATTTTAAGAAATAAAGCGTAGCCTGACATCCTACCCCTCCCAAAACCGATTTTTATTTCGACAAGGGGCCTTCAGTTTTGTAATTACAAGGAAAAAACTCATAAATCAACAAAGTTCAAGCAACTCAAATGATCCTTTATTAGAAACAGCTTGCCTCTTCTAAAGAGAAGCAAAAGTACCCTCTAAACATTTTAATTATGAACATGCAGATCTTCAGTCTTGCTGGGGCCTTATTTTCTCTTTCCTGCAGATCAGTGCTGCTCTGCCTGTGTTGCTCCTGCTGAGGGTGCTGGGTTGGTGGGTGCTTTCTGTCAAGGAAAAGCACCTCTGTACAAACCTCTGTTTGCTCACTGGAGGCATGGGCTGTAAGCAGTGTTACACTGATCTCTCAGGATGGACCGGACACGTGGCCGTGTCTGAAAGCAGAGGTGGTGGCTGTTGTGTGGTGGTTCCAGCACAGGTGGCTGTAGCATCGTGGTTCCTGGCATCCAGAGCCTCTTAGTTTGGCACAGCACAGCTGAGGGGTTAGATACTACCTGTGAAGAGAAAAGCATAAAGGGAGCAGGGTGTTAAAAATAAAGGTGGTGAAGCTGCAAGGTAATTTCACCTCCCTCACTTATCTTTTGATGATTATTTGCTCCCAGAAAGCAGTCTTCAGCTGGGTTTGCCCATGTTTACTTAGTATGGGTGCTCTTCAAAGACAAACATCAAACTGGATTTATTCTAGCCTTGTGTATGAAGGATGAGCTGCAGTTGGTGGTAGAGCCTTCTCAGAGTATCCTAAAAAAAAAAGTTTCGTATATTCCTGTTAAAATGCATCTTGGTAACAAATGCTTTGCTACTTCATTCCTTTCTCATTTTGCTGCTTGTTAGTAGCTTCAGGGGAGAAAGTAAGCAAAGCTGTTGTAGATAGTTGTGGGATAACTTAATGAAAATTCACAGTGGTAGCTCTGAGGTGACATTCCAGTGAGATTTAATAGGAAACTTGTCTACCAATGCTTGTGGGATTTTTATCCATCAATTTCCATTCACTGTAGTTTGAGAGTGTCTCTGGTGTAGCACTGCAGAATAAAAGCTTTAATTCTTTACTTTTTATTTCTGGCTTTCAACCAAGATTCTTGAGTGCATATTCTGGTTATAGGCAGATCTAATATTTGTGGCTTTTCTGTCCCTCTCAGTATTTGTTAGTTTTTCAGTGCAGTGTTTAATTCTCCAGTGCCATACTAGGTTTTCTTTTTAATTTTAAAATTGTGTGGAGAAAACTTGTATTTCAGCTTCCCACATTAAGGGCCTTGAAATCAATAGATCAAAGCTAGAGCAGACTTCTTGGAAGTGGTGCAATCTCAAACTGTGTTGAAAGCTTTTGTTTTCTGCTTTTTCCTGTCTCTTGGTGTCTCTCAAGAGAAGGAAGAAAACATAG
>NW_009931087.1:10780-13021 GCF_000696875.1 Nestor notabilis
GTAGGCAAAGGAGGGTTTCTCGTCACTGTATGCTTGGGGTACAGGGCTACATGACTAGGAGGAGCTGACTTCAAGAAGCAGCAGTGGTGGCAACCTTCGTACAGGACGGGGAGCTCCAATATGAAGCATGAAAGTGACAGTTTCACATGGCTTGAACTGGGCTCCCATACACCCAGGAAATAGGTGCTGTTGGAAAAAGTCCTAGTGGTGGAGGGGTTGTCAGTGTTAGCCATGGGAAGTGAACATTTTCCAGTGCATGCAGCCTCAACCAGGTTGAAGTTTTCTTTTTAGGATTGAGAGGGAAAAGATAGGCATCTCGTATGCAAAAAAAATATGGAGAGAACAAAACATAAGCTCCTATTTCCGTGTTTGGTGGGCAGGGAGAGTGCTTGAGACTTAGAACTGCAAGAACCGCAATGGCATTCAAGGTGTAAGTGCTTGCTGAAGCAGATGTGATGAGTCAAAAAAGTTAAGGTTCCTGTGCATGTCAAACTCTTGCTGGAATTCTGTTGAGGAAAAGCTTTCATTTCTTCAATAAAAACCAAGTTAGGAAAATGGCTCTTCTGCAATGCAGAAAGCTTCTAGCGAGGGGAGAAGGTCACTCCAAATGTGTACGCTCATGTAGTTTACTGTTTGGAGGTCTTTCATAGCAAATTTCCTTAGGACAATGGCATGAGATGAAAGGAGCTGCTGTCTTGACAGTTCCTTCACAATCAGTTGCATTTATGGATTGCCATGAAAGTGTCTTGTAAATGACTGAGCTTGAAGCAGTGTTGGCCTGTGCACTTGTGCTTCTTGGAGGTGGAATTCCTTCCTGCCAGTAATCTAATGAGGCTGTTGGAGGGGAAGAGCACATGTGGGAATTTCTAGAGTGAAGTAACTGTAGCTCTTCCACTCCCAGTGCAGCGACACAATATTTGGACTAATACAAGTGGGAAAATTGCAACTTTGTGCTAATAAAGCAGAATGCCTCTTTCTTGCTTATTAACAGCCCATCTGACTTCAAATATGACTTTGGACTAGAGGGCTCTGGACCATTTTACTTGCTGTTTGCATGAGCAAGTTTGGGGGATTTTGTTGTCTGTAAACAACTGCCCAGTAATCCATTTGTTAATGCAGAGCAGTATAGGTGGCAAGACACTTGATGCATCTGTTATATGGATGCTGCCAGCTGTCTGCATCCTATGTACCCTAAGTGCTTTAAATAACTTTATGTAGCAGAATGTTATTGTAAGCTCATTTGAATAATTTTTGTGTAGTTAGTCATCCATCCTTCTTGTATCTTCGTATCCTGGTGCATCTATCTTCATGGTTTTCCTTCTAAGCTTGCAGAGGGAAAAATAAATTCTACAAAATTTAGTTGAGAGAAGGGAGGAGATGAGGAGGAGCAGAGTCTGGATAAAGAGCTTCATGCTTTACCCTGTAACAGGCACTTCAGAGAATATAAGATAGATCAGTCATTTCTAATCCACTGTAAGATATTTTTTTACTCTGGGAAGCCCTGGTTGGAGTGAAGATTTCGGGCCTGATCATGTAGCAGGGAGGATGCAGCTCTTTCTACTAGAAATATATGATAGCAATTTTGACTGGAGTAGGCTGCTCAGCAGAGCTTAATAGAGCTTCTCATGTACATTGTTTCTGTGAAGTTGTTTCCTCAGCAGTTCTTCTGTGCTAGCATTTAGTATTCCTTTCCACTTCAGTGGAAAGTGAGAAGCACTTAGTACGCACAGGTACTGATTTGCCAGATCTTCTCTTTGGAAGAGACTTGGACCCAATTCATAAGTTCATTCCAGAGTACACTGCTGTGTTTCTGAA
Organism: Nestor notabilis; assembly: GCF_000696875.1. NCBI lineage: Eukaryota > Metazoa > Chordata > Aves > Psittaciformes > Psittacidae > Nestor > Nestor notabilis. Next base: position 12,596 of record NW_009931087.1, read on the forward strand.
AGGAACAGTTACTACTCTTCTGCTTATGTTTTACTCCTTCATACACCCCATTTTTAAGGTAGAAGGTAGTGTTGGCAGATTTTAGTTAAACTCATGATTAACATCAGTTTTTGCTTTTAGGTTGGGCTGGACATACTGCTTTCCAGCTCGAGGCAGTTGTTTCTCTAGTCAACTTGAACAGCATTTCATCCTGACAGCTGTTTTGCTGACATTATTCCCAGTTAGTTATTAATAGGGATTAAAAGCTTTCTGCAGCCAGAACTCTTTACCGGGAGTGTGCCATCATTTGGCAGACTCACTAAACCAGTAATTCTGCAGTGCTTAAAATATTTCATTTGCCCTGCATTCTTCGTATTTGGAGTTCCAGCTTAATTGCCCTGTGGGCTAAGAGTAAAGACTTATCATAAATACTTTCTTCCCCCTCCC
>NW_009931087.1:13042-20997 GCF_000696875.1 Nestor notabilis
CCTTTTCCGCTCCTCCGTGATATTTTCAAGCCAAAACCTTAAGAGCCAGGCTTTGTTCAGCTTTTTTTTTGTTCTTGAGGCGCCACACATACCATGTGTGAGCTTGGTATGTACTGTGTACAACTGTTCCTTAAACACCCAGTGAAGTCCATAAGCAACAAGAAGGTCAGTCTCATCATAGAATGGTTTGTGTTGGAAGGAATCTTTAAAGATCACTTAGATCCAACCCCCTGCTTTGGACAGGGACACCTTCCGCTAGAGCAGGTTGCTCAAAGCCCCATCCAGCCTGGCCTTGAACACTGCCAACGATGGAGCATTTACCACTTCTCTGGGCAACCTGTTCCAGGGCCTCACCATCCTCACAGTAGAGAACTTCCTTATATCTAACCTTGATCATATGTTTGTGTGTTCACTCTCTGAAGATGATTACTGTAATTTCCAAATTTGCTCACATGGGTAGCATTGTCCTGGGAGGAGAGTTCTTGTAATGGTGGTGATGATGTGCTAGTGCCTTCTGCCAGTGCAGATCGTACAGGTCATGTTCCTCCAACCTGATGTCCTCCTGTCTTGTGGAGGTGGCAACAGTGGTTCTTGCCAGCACAGTTGGTCTGGGTGTAACTAGAGGTTAGTACTTTGTGTTCTGGGGACACTTGGTTCTTGAATGGCCATACCTCTTACTTCTCTGCAGTCACCTGGAAGTAACTTGTGTCTTATCGTTTGGGGGTCTGGTTTTAAGCTAATGTGTGAGTGTTCTTCCTGTAATTAAAATCAAGAATTAGTTGTGATTTGGATTTGCAGCTTAGTTTGTCCTGGCACTGGTCCAGGTCGGTTGGAGAAGCTTTGTTACCTTGTGCAGGTAGTTTTGCTGCTGATAAGCAGGTAAAAGGAAGAACTTTGATTAGGGTACATGCTCTTGTAACATCTGTTTCTTTTCTAATAACGTTTCTCACTGGCCTTGGATGTCTTGCATGATGAAGAGAATGATAAGCATATGTATTGCTCTCTCATGGTCCGCATCTGACTTCAGCTCTAGTGACACCTATTCACACATTGTGTTTATAATGTTCAGTGCAATTCTAGAAAGAATCATGATAACCCCTTAATTTTTATCATACCAATACTCCTTCCCTAAGCTCATCAATTTATTCTGATTTATCCTGCTGCCAGCGTGCACTGAATGGATTTGATGTGCTTCTGGTAAGCAGTTCTCTCATGGGCTAAACCATGGGTGTGAAATGAATAAAACAAAGGTGGTTTTCATTACTGGAAAGAACAAAGCCATGAATTAAAGGGCAAAAGAACTGATGTCCCTTTCAACAGGAGATAAATTTCAAATACTCTGTTCAGCTGACGTGTTGTATTTTGAGACTTAACTGACTTCGGTTTAAGATGCTACTAATTACAAGTACCAACTCAATTTATATTTGGAAAATATTTGGAAAAGCAGTTGTGTCAGATCATACTCATGAACACACAGCAGATTTCTCTGGAAGGACAAAATAATGTTAAATTCTACTTAAAAATAATTCCTGATACTATGTCTGTAATAAAAAATAATCTTGAAACTGAAGACTATAAAAACTGATTTGCTTACTTAAACGTCATCAGCAGAAAAATTTATGAGGTAAGTACTGAGATATAGATTGGGGTTTTTTTTCCCCTGAAATCGAGAGTCAATTTGCGTACCCAGCTTTCTCTTGAAGACCAGAGAATTTAAATCCCATGTCTTCTGTTTGTACTGTCTTGTATTTAGCTATCCCAAGGATAGGTTTAGGCCGCAGTGTAGACCAGGCAGATGATCCAGGTAAGCTTGGTTGGAAGTGGGAGTGGAACATGGCTTTCTGGGCCTTTGTTTTTTGCAATTAAAGTGAAAACTGCCAGCCTGGTCCTACAAACCCAAAACCCATTGGTGCACAGAAGCTGACCAGCTTGCTTGCATTTCCATTTTTATAAAGTAGCCTGTAGAGATGCTTATGTAATATTTCCATTACCAACATTGCTTGGAGTTTGACAGCTGTTGAAAGTGGCCAGGCTGAAGTCGAGATTGTAGCTCATGATGACCTCTTTATTTTGTCCCTGATTGGGAGATTTTGTAAGTATGTGTCTTGAAATACTGTATTTTGTGTATTTCCGTCACTGGTGATAGTGTCTTATTTCCTTATTGAGTCCAGATGTTTACTAGTTTTGTTCTCTCTGATTTTAGGGTAAGTTTTATAACTGTAGGTAGAGTGACTCCTTCTGGTTTCTTGGTGGTTATTATTGTCACCATAAGATTATATACTTAAATTTTTACAGAAGACTTATAATTTTGCCTCAGATACTTAGTGTGCTAAGAGTAACTTGTCCTTAGTCGGTTTGCTGTCTTCTGTTGTGGCAGCAGAAGTAAACTCTATAATCCAAATGGGAAAAGAAATTATTTGCATTTTTGAAGTACGTGGATTTTTTAAAAAATCTATTATGATGGCTTCTAATACTGTAGAGATCAGTTAGTATAATACTGTGAGAACTGAGGAAGGCTCAGTGTATTCCTCTAAGCATACCTGACTTCTTACACCAGTAGAGCTTCCATGTATACAGTATCAGAAAATTCAGCTTCATGCTCTCATGAGCAGCAGAACTTGTATGAAGATAAGTGAATACTAATGCAAATTTCCTGTATACAGAGCGTAACTGTGGGCTAATGCTGGGCTTTCAGCCTCACCAAAGCACAGCCAAGCTATTTGACTACAACAGAGGACAAGAAAACATTTTCCATTCGACTTCTTAATTATTTTTTTTCTTACTGTTTTTCATTTGAGCATATAGTTTGTCTGACTGTTCAGTCTTTTGACACTTCATCTCCTGGCTTGTGCTTGCAGCATTTGTTAGACTAAATTGCATGTAAAAACTTTAAAATGTTAAACTAACAAGAGTTGTGCTGTATTCTCCCAAGGGAGATAGGTTTTAACTTTACTCACAAAGTATCCAGCATCTTGAACCTGATCTCGCTGAAGATAGCTAAATGCAAGTGAAATAAGAATTATCTGAATAATTACACGTGTTTCTGTCTTCAGTCTTGGAGAACATGCTGAAATTTGCAAGGTCAGGCCTGCTGAAGTAATACAATAGCGTTGTCTCTGCAAGCTCAATTCTCCTTCATGGGCATGCATATTAAATACGTGGTCACTGCTGTGTTTCTTCTGAGTATCTCTTTAGTGCACAGAATGAATAGTGCAGCTCTTAATGAACAGCTATTCAGTGTTTCACTTTCTCCTTACTGTTCAACATGCAGTCTTATGCCATGTTTATTATGTGCTATTCAAACCAAATCCTGAGGACAAAATTACTTTCTCAGACTTCTGTGGTGCTTATCGCTAAAGTATCTTTGCAAAAAAAAAAAAGTTTTTCGCAAACATGAATCTTATTTCATGCCAGAACTGTACCAGAACTGTGGTACAGAGAAAGTAGGTTCAGGACTGTATGCTAATTTGAGACTCTTAAGACTTTGCATTCTTTGCCATGTACTTAGCATTCTGTAGCATTACAGAGGCACAGCTATGGCCCTCTTCCATGTGCTGGGATGCCAGGCACTCATAGCAAATGAGCAACGTGTGACTAGTAATCAGCTATCAAAAGCTTGGTATAAATGACTTGACTAGTAACACAACTGAGTACAGTGGGACAAGCCAGGGGAGTATTTGAATCGGAGCAAGCTGTGTAGCTGGTTGAAATATAACAGCATCTCTTCAACTCCCTGCAATTTTTCCCTGCAATTTTTCCCTGCATTTGCTGCCTGTGTATGAATTATACAGGCAGGGAAATATCATTGTCCTTGCCTGAACTGTTTCTCTCTAAGGCTTTCATTCTCAGTCTCCTGTGATATGGGTGACCTAATAATTTTTTCTTGTTTTAATACCAGTTCTTTGATCTTTGTAATTCTGAGGCAGTTTCCTTTTCTCCTGTCTTCTAAATTCCATCATTCTCATACCTCACTAGACTATGTGTTTTAAAGTTGGCACCAGTCTAAATTAAGAGAGCAGTGTGGGTGCTGTTGAATCACAAGGTTTGGGGTTGTGTGCCACCCTTACCTGTTCTAAGAGGAAGAAAGCAGGACTGAAATGCCCTTAGCTGGGAAACTATTATCCTACCAGGATACAGTCTTGGTGACTTATTTCCCTTGCTAATAGATAATAAACTGCTGTAATTAGTAGTAATCTTCTGACTAGCATTGCAGACCTTCTGTCTTCACTTCTCTGGATAAGAGCAATCAAAGACCTTGTCCAGCACAAATTTTCTGGCTTATTGTACACACTTCACTGGAATGTAACATTTTTCGTGCTTATGATCAGGTTTTGGAAATAAGAAGTCATGATGAATTAGGAGTTTTGAAATGACTTGTGGTAGGCAAGAGGGCTGGGCAGGCTGGTCAGCAACATCTCTCCTGTTGTGTGGAGTTGTCTATTCCATGGTATTCTGAATTCTTTGGCTGAAATTCAGCAATTGAAGGTTAATAGATCAAAATTTGTCTGTTGTAAAGGCTGTGGGTGAGAGCTTACTCTGTCAGTCTGTCTTGGTATAGCTATGGTATTCTAAATCTGCTTTATCTCGGTAACGTCTTTGCTAACTCCTGTCATTAGAATGGAAAATCAAACTGAAATGATTAATACCTATGGTGCTCATTTATTATCAAACAACAGTATTCATTTGGAACCCTCTAACATCTAAAGTCTGTCTTGTGGCAGATTTGAAGTAGGGTTGTGGTTTTTTTTTTTTCTTTTTAGTTCAAAATCTACGATTTTCACTTTCCTGTTTCTACCCAACTACAAGGTGCAAAAGCTGCCTCCTGCTGTTTGGTGCATTTGAGAATAGATGCATGTCACATTTTTTGTAATGGTGGGAGGAGAAATTAAAGAATTACAGAATTACTCTGTAAAAAAGGATCCATAATAAATTTGACAAGGAACCATGATAAGTTTGATTTCATCTTGGTGATCAGTAGATCAATCAGTGTTACTGAAGTAGCATGACATAGAGTCCAAGTAGTGTGCCTGGTGTGACCCACAATACAACAATGTTTTGAACTTAGTGTGACAAATGTTCACAGGTAGTGGGCATTTGACAAAATAAAGGATCCTTAAAAGACTATTGTGCAAAACCTATGATAATCTAAACAAATAATAGTTGGGGGTTTTTTACTTTTCTGATCCCATAGACTTGCTTTGGGCATGTACAAGTCCTGCCCCAACCCCGCACACTCAGCGCAGTTTTAGAGACAGCACTCTTTCAACATACAACCCTCCAGTTGTAAAATACACGGAGTATTTTTGAGGCAGACTGTTGATAAGCTCAGGTCCTACTGCCTAGTGATTCCTTGTGATACTGGGAGGCCTAAAGAGAAGGTGTGTGTCAAGTGTGCATACAGGCACACCAGCCATGCATTTAAAGTGATGCCACAATTCCCTGAAGCTAATTCTGGAAAGGCTCTGGGGGCAGCAAAGTCATAGTATTGCATCCAGCTAGAAGGGAAATTTCTGGCTCATCTCAGAGAATCGCTTCAGTCTTGGAGACCTTTCAGGTTTTAAAAAAATTTGGCAATTTCCAAAGTACATGGTGACCATCTAAATGTTATGATAGAAGCTTGGGGTTTTGTATGTGTTTTTGTGCTGTGACTGTAACATGAGCTGGCTTATCTCAAATAAAAACTTCAGGGAATCAGAAAGCTATATATTTAAGTTGAGTCAAGTTTGAGGATGTCATTATAAGACTTCTGTTACCATTTTCATAAGATAAGTGTTGATCAGAAAGGAAACCTTATCTGTCTGGTTTTGAAGCACAGGGTCTACATCATACAAGTCTCTTCTGGTGTGTTGGCATGAAATCATTTCTCAGAACAATAGTTTCACTATGACAGTGGGTAGGAGTAGATGATAGGCTCCCAAATGGGGACACAAGTAAGCAGAATAAAAGTTTTGGCTGGAACCCTGGGAAAATGCTTACAGCTAGTGTCTCCTGTGGAAAAGAGGAGAAACTTGAGATTTTAGCACAAGGTGGCTTTGTGCAGGTTTCTGTTGATGGCAGAGAGAACGTGGAAAGTTGCATGGCAGACACTTGATAACCAGCCACTGAGTAAAATACCTTTTGATGTTAAATCCTGTAGGTCCAGGTGGTTTCTGAAAAACTGAGAATACACCCTTTTTCCCAAAGGAGCTGACCCTGAAGTAAGGGGAAGAGCTGGCAGAATGAAGCTATCCAAAAGTATTTTTGAAGCTGAGTGTGCATGCTCTAGACATTATCTCATGAGGGCTTTAAAAAAAACCCCAAATACAATAATGAAGGTAGTTGTATCCTGCTGGCAAGGGTGTGGTTGTCATATCTGGAGCATGTTTATTTTGCCCATTCCTTTGTATGTGTGAGCACCATCAGTTTCCCATCTGTGAAAATCAGACTTTGTATTCTGTAAAGGGTGGAAGAAGGCAGCTGGCTAACTCCCTCTTTGCTTTCTTAGTTGCTGTTGCGGAAAGCCTTACAGAAGACAGGCACAATTTATCAGTCTTTGATTTCTTTTTTTTTATTTTTTTTTTTGTAGGCTCATTAGTAGCTTTTTTTCCCTGTGATGTCTCTAACTAGGGTCTTACAGTTTTTGCCTGTGTGTGGTTTTAGAACAATATCAAGCATTTTGAGTAAAACTCTGCTTTATTGATATCTTCTATCATTCAGTTCACCCATTAGATGTTACTGAGGACCCAATTCCTGAGTACAAATATGACTGAGGGAGGAAATAAACAAGCAGATAAGTACACATGGAGAAAATACTTGCAAAGTAACTCTTAGTCACAAATCTGATAAACAAAGTCAAATTAAGACTTAGTCATATCTTACTACCTCTTAAAGAGCTTGATGGGTTTTCTTCCAGTACTTAATTAAGTGTGATGAATGAAAATTCTTTGAAAATTTCTTGATTTGGTTTTATCAAAAGTAGATTGTTGGCTCATATGAACTAAATATCTGAGCTTTCTGTAAACTGTTTGCTTGGCATATTATTCTTTGACTGGGGAAAGATGATGTTGAAGCTTATATTTATTCTTCCAATTCAGTTCCTGTGGAGGTTTTTGTGACTGCCAGTGAGAGAAGCATCACCATCTTTATTTCAGGGGAAAATGAGTTTCAACATAATGTTATGACATCTTCAGGTGAAGTTCATTCTACAAATGTTCACATGCATTTATGAGTCAAAGCAGGATGACACACAGAGACCAAAGTAGGATTTTGATTGTAAGTCTTCAACTGGCTTTTATTCCACCTAGTCATATGTATAGAGTGTTGAATATAGGTACAGGATACCCGACCTTTTCATCCCTTCCTGTTAGATTCAGTTAAGGGATCAAGGTTAGAGGAATCAAGATGGTGACTGGCTTCAGACAGCTGGAGACAGACAGCTCATGCCACCTGCTCTAGGCTGGCCATTAGCTCTAGCCAAAAGACCTCTAGCCCTCAGGGACCCTATGTCTCTGAGGGCTGACTTCAGAGATGGATTTGGCTTTGAGGTGAGGCTGTCTGAGCACAACATCCTTTTCCATCGTGGTTGGCTGGCATGCTGTGAAATAGCTTGTTTGTGGATTTTCTTTGTCAATTGTGAGGGTTTAACTCTCTAGCACAGATCTCCTCATCATTGCTGCATCTGGGAACATACTTAACTATTGATGTGGGCATCTGCCAGATTTCTGACCTAACTTGGATTTCAGAATATCCCCAGGTGATGCTGTGGCATGGCACTTTGAAGAGCCTGAATACCTCAGTAAGGTTAAGAGTCTGCTGTTCACAGCTCTTTCACCCAAGCCACTGAACCCCCATGGCAGTATTTCTCCCTTATTTTTCTCCTGCTGTTACTTTCATGCTATTGGTTTCTTGGTCTTGCAGCTGTGACCCCTGAGTGTTATTAGGCAAGTTCCCATGGGAAGGAGTCACCCCTCTTTCCC
>NW_009931087.1:21028-39203 GCF_000696875.1 Nestor notabilis
TGCTTTGTAGATTTTGGGTCATGTTAGAGGAAAACCGAGACCTAATGCATAGCAAAGTAGTTGAGTCTACTATTTGAATACTTGATAACTCTCATTCCATGGTGTATATGTACAGAATCTTAGCAGCTAATCAGCGGAAAGCACTTGTACCTAATTGATATTCTCCAATCAGCACTAACAGCATTATATATGGGAAGAACTGTACTCTCTCAATGTTCAGGTGCAAAATCTGCCTCTAATTGGGCAGCGCTGCAGGTGAATGGGCAGTGTCTTCAGCTGGACCTAGGAATGGGCCTTTCAAACTTGGAGGTCTGAAAGAAGGCAGAGCATTGTTAGCCAGCTCTGCTGCCCAGAAAATGTTGTGTAGTAAGTGGTGACATGTGAGTGCCTTCAATGAAGTGCCTTGCCTGTCATTTTGGTGACAGGACTCATCCAGCTGTGTCATTGATGTGACTTAGTGGGGAATACTTCGGAAAGGGATGGCTGTATCAAGCGCACAGCTTGACTGATGCCTGTGGCCATCTTTAAGCATGCCATTCCTTTTCTAAAACATACAGTGAAACCAAATATCCCTGACATGTCCAGCTGCTCCTGGAATTCCCTCCTTCTCCCTCCCCCCCAGATCCCGAGGCCCTCCTTCCTCTTCTGTCTTGCCCAAATGGTATGCTAGCCTTAAAAATGACTGCTCCTAACCTGGTGTGAGCCATTCTTCTTTGCCATGAGACTTGTTGTGTTTCCCCTCTGTTTTTAAGTGCTATCCCCACTCTGCCAGCAGAAGGGATGCCATGGAGATCGTTTGTTGTTTTAGATACCTTTATAGCCTAGCCAAGACTTGTTCTACTGATGGGCTAACCCACTTAAATACTGAGCAGGCCCCACAACAGCCTGGGAAGAAGCATCAACTGGAAATGTAATAGATGAAAGTACACCAGAATGCGGACTTAATGTCAGATTTCATTGCAGCTGATGTATGGGTAGATTGTTGTCACTATCATGACCCTATCCATCAAGGAGGGAATATAGTGGATGTGACTATTGGCTGAGTCTCTAGCTTTCTTTAGGACCAAAGGGGTCAAAGAAAGGGTGTATAAATCTGTGGTATTATTTTTTTTTCTTAAGTGTCACTGTGTTTAAGTTAAACCAGAAAAATGGCATAGTCTTGCTGCTCTCAGAGCTGTGAGGCAAAGGCTGTGCTGAGGTAGCTGGCTGGTTAAAAGCAGGGTGACTGCATGTGCCATGAGGCGACATTTCACCCCAGCTTCCCAGTGCCTGAAGTTAACCTCAGACTGCAGCTGCGGTGCTCAGCTTTGGTGCAGGACTTCCTGGCTGTTTCCGGGGTCAAAAGTGAACTTTCATGGTTTTGCTGTTTAGTTCAAAGATGAGAAAAAAATTAACTGGCTGGGAGGGGGAAAATAACCAGAGACTAAAAAGACTGCAGAATGATGATTGATACGCACTTTTTATAAATATAATTTTAAGGAAAACATAGTTTGTAAACTACAGCTTTGTCTTCACAATATATTCTTTAAGGGAAGCTGAAGAGAGCTCCATCCTTTTCTTCAGTCCATCAGTCATTTAGAGGCGATACATGTTCAGGGAATCAAACTTCGCAATGAAGTGAGCTTCTGTAATGGGCTCAGCAGCAGCTCTGCAGGGTCAGAGCATTTTGGAATTGTCCAGTTTGGTTCCCCACCCCCTTTTCTAGAAGCTGTTTGTGTGTGGCTTTTTCAAGTTGTGTTTGCATGTGGCTTTTTTTTCTTTTTCCCTTCTTTTATTTTCCCCCCTTTAAGGGGCAGTTATGAAACTCAGCATTTCTGGGTGTTCTTATTTGCAGTTGATGTGTGTGGTTCATTTTCATCACCAGATGGGAAAGAGGGATAGGTTGAGGGTCCTATAGCAGCCTGCCTAAACTTACTGCAGGAGAAAAAAAAACCCAACAGTTTTGCTTGTCTTTGAATTTATATGGGTAAAGTAGGTATGTAGGATTTCTTTTGCCTGCTGCTTGCTGGTGCGTATAGATATTCATTAAACTATCCTGCCCATCCTGAGGAGGGCAATTGAGGTAGTTCCTGCCTTGTGCCAAGTCCAGCAGCATGCTCTTGTTGTGACACTGCTTACAGCTGCTGGGCTGAACTGTCTCAAGTAGTTGTGGAATTAGTCTGGTAGTAAGGGGCATTGTTTGTCTTTAGGGTGGTCTTCAAAACAGTTCAGGTCTGGAGCTTCTGACTCTATAGTTTGGTTGGGGTTTTTTTGTCCCCTATCCTTAGCTTTTGTGACAAGTCCAAATGGCTTCTTCCTTTTCGACGAATTTAGGAACTGCTATCATGTTGCTGGTGGCATGTAGTAGAACCAGGAACAAATGTCTGCACTATGATATATTTGGTACCGCTTGATCTATGGAATGCCACACTCCACCCCCATTCCCCAATTTTTTTTCTCTATTTCTCAACCCCCTCATTCCTGTGAAGCTGCCTAGTGGTTTAAAATCCTGCCAGCTCTTAAGAACAGCAGAATCATCCACATGTTGTAGCAAAAGACTGAGATAATGAAAACTTTCTGTTTGTAGAACATGACACTAAAAACTTTTTATTACAAAGAAAATCAACTCCTTCAAACATTCAAAAAGTCTGGTTGTAAATCAGGCTTTTGGAGCAAAGTGGACTTCTTAGTGTTGAGTCTGTGATGCAAAAGACACCACTAAACTGCAGTTACTTAAACCTTCCTGCTCTATGCTGTCTTGCTTTCTTGTGGGATATTGAAAGCTTTCATTGCTATGCAGTTTCTCCCTCCGTGGCTGATGCCTTCTAACTCTTATTACTTAAGCAAGGGAGAAATGAAAGCTTTTGTTCACAGATATAATGTACCAGCGAATTCCGTTGGGGTTTTTTTGGTGCTTGTGGTGGTGGATTTGCTGTTGGGTTTTTTTTTTTTTTTGGCTTTTTTCTTCCCCTTTTTTCTGGCTGTTCAGTATCAGCAGTGTGTTGGAAGAGTGTTTCTATCTTACGTCTGTAGGAAATATGGATGTCAGCCGTCTCACACAAGAGTTGTCACTTCTTAATTTAGAAATTAGTAGTAGACTGATTTCAAAAATGCACTTTTCCCACTCAGCTTTACATGGCTTATCAATAAAGGGCTATTCCTAGCAACCAAAGTACTGTATTTTTTCAAACCATAATGTTAACGCATTTGTGTTGTTAACGAAGGTTGGGTGGGCTTTGGGACAGCTCTGTTGCTGCTGGTTTTCTTCCATTTTTTTTTTTTTTTAAAGCTGAAGGTTGCAGGATTTATTAAACAGACACTACCTGGGAGCTTTGCTCTTGGCATCAACTCCCACTGTACAGGTCAGCATTGCAGCATTCACAGCAGTGGGGAAGTGATCTAGCTCACACTTGGCACCCCTAGGCAGCGCCAAGGCCCTGCCGTGGCCGATTGCCTCATGCCAATCATTGTGACTTCTATTCTGTATTACAGCAACCAAAGCCATAGCATTAAGCCAGCAGCAAGTAGAGGGTGGTTGCCTTTGCAAATTAGGTGTGTGCTAAGTCAGGAAGGTCGACTCTGAGCAAAGACTGCTTGCTAGTCTCCAAGGAAAGGAAACCTTGGGAACTCAATGGAAAGCAAGCATTCTTCTTCAGAGACATCCGCTCCGTGAAGTGCAGAGAAAAGACATGGTTTGAGAATGGATGTTCTGCAAACGATTCCTGCAAATCCTTCTGGATTTCTGTGTCGTTCCCCCCCCGCCTTTTTTTTCCCCTTTAATCCTTAGCTGCTCTTCACATTTCAGTCTGGTCCTATCGTGGATGGTCTCTTGCAGTGCACAGTGCAATCTCCTACTGGGGAAGGAGCTGACAAACAATAAACAGTAGATTTATATTTGATCTCTGACTAGAAATTAAAACAATTCTTTTAAGTTGGAGTAGTGCTGAGGTTAGACTTTCCATAAGTCATAGCTCATCAGTATTTTTCCAGAATTTCTGGTGAGATGTAACACAGTGGTTTAAATCCTCTGGAACAGAATTTGGAAGCCATATGTATTTGGACACTTCACATATTAGTGTCTGCTATGAAATGCTGTCATCAAATTTATGCTGGTGTATTAGTTTTGCTCAGCCTTACAGGTCAGAGCACACATTGGCAGGAAGGGTCCCAGGTTTAGGAGACAGGAAAACTGACACTGCTGATAAAGGCGTGATTTCAGCAATAGGTCATGGTTGTCAAGTGTCAGGATTGGAAATGACAGCTTTTGGTTTGTGTTAAATGACATTATGATAAAGGACCTGGACAAGAATATTCCATTTAGACTAGTCAAGCAAGATGGCTTCTGTGCAGAGTCGATTTGAGTACTTTGTGTGAGAACTTTCCAAGTGATAGGTTAAAATTGCCCACTTCTTTTTCCTTAATATAAAATCACCTTTATTGACATGTACAATAAGTACATAGTATAGACTCTTTGCTTCTGCTCCCTGTTTGTAGTATTGATTAGCATCTTCAAACAGTAAATGGAAATAAAGGTCAAAGAAATTATTTTTATTGTTCTATATGGAAAAAATAACAGCTGCTTATCAGCAAGATAACATTTCTGTCTTAGATGGTGTTATCATCTCTGAAGATAAACTACTGACAGTGTGTAAAGAGGTCAGTATTAAAAATTATATTATTCAGTTTTCAGCAACTTTACAATTTTCTCCTTCAGTATTTTAAGTGTTTTGTATGAAATTTTATCTGGGCATGATATTACAAAATGCCTGGGAAAATATGAAAAAAACCCCACAATGATAAATAACTAGAATAACCACCTGACTCAGAATTTCATACACACTGCTGATTAGTGGTGGTTGTAGTTAGTATCCTAAAAAAGACTGGAGGCATGAAAAGATCTAGAGGAGGAGTGTTGTTCTGCCAGGAAAATTTTCATAATTAAAGCTATTTTGCAAGAGCAAGTGACTGAGAAAATGTATGAAGACTATTTTGTGCTTGTAGAATTCTAGTAGCTTTGAAAATGTCTTCTATTCCTTACTTGGTTTCATTTATAAATTCCCTCCCAAGTAGTTTATGGTGTTCATTAAAATTAATTGTGGGTTTGACCTGGCATAGAAGCTCTCCATGATGAACTGCAAATGTGGAAAGATTTGGCCATTCCAAATGCAGAGCTAATTTAAAAAACAACTAGCTAACATACACATAGATATGCATAGGTACAGGGTAGTGGTTTTGTAGAATCCAATTACTTGTCTTTTAAAACTCCCCCCCCCCCTATTTACAATATCACTTGTATACATTGTTTAAACCTTTCTTCAGTCCTCTGGGGACTGCTTCAAAACCAGAACTGGAACAGAAATGCAGAAGTCTTAAGCATGCATAGAGGTAGGAGAGCTCTCTGGCCCTCTATTCACCACAAAACTACATTGTGTAGAGACTGATAGTTAAGGAGAAGTCCTCCCTTTTATATAGCTTCTAAGGAAATGAAATTGGAAATGTCTTTCAGTTAATCTACCCACACTCTTTTGTAAGAATTGTAGATAAGATGCTCTCGCCAAAAGCGTTGGGATTGAAGTTAAAGATGTTCTCCAATTTGCAGATTGTTTGTGATCTGAATAGTTATTTCTTTTGCAGTCTGGTGTTAAAGGTGACATTTATGGGCGCTGTTTTGGCCTTGTTTGATTTAACAGCTCCTTGAATGAACACGACTTAATGCCTGTGGGGGAGCTTCATGTAAAGCGCAGAGTCCTTGAGCCAGGAACTGCCATCTTCATTGAGTCCTTGGGGTACCTACCACTTGAACTTGAATTAGCTCATCACACAACACAGGATTCAGTGAATGGAGAATGCAGAGAATACTTTTAAGTGTTTTCTAGGCCTTAACATTTCACGGTATATAGTTGGCTTCCCTCCCTTCCTCCCTTCCTATGCCTTCTGTTTGCATATTAGTCACAACTGTATATAGAAAGTCATATCTTCCTGCTTATTGCAGCTCTACATCTAATTAATCAAACTGAACATACCATTACACCTGTATTCACTGGAGGCTTGGGTAATAGACATGAGCTTCCTTTGAGATGATTCTCAAGAAGCTGGTATGATACCAGTTGGTAATAACTACTGCAAAAACCTGTCTCTTAGTATACTTAATCCTGACTTACTGGTTTCAGTCCCTAAACTAAACTTTTACTGACACTTCAGTTAAAATGTGAAACAATCTTGGTATGTAGTGACTCATTTTTGCAGCTTGGTCCTCCTTTTGGGAGGGAAAAATTCTCCCTCTCAAATTCTTTCTGTCTCTTTCACACTTTGGTACAGGTTGTAAAGACATTTCATGTGTCTACTGTGTAGGATTTCCTCAGTGTAACGATTGAAAGCAGCTGTGTGAACACGCACACTCTCCCATACTCTCATAGAGGCATATGGACCTAATGAATTTTGACTGAGCCACAGATGATGCAATAAATTTATATGGCAGGTTTGGGAGTGTTGCCACTTGTAGATATATGCATATGGTATGTCCACTTTCCTTTCTGCTCTCTCCTTCTTCAGTATTACTTGTATTTAAACAAAAGGCATATCAGAATGACCCTTGGGAATGGTATGTATGAACAGATATGAACAGATTTTTTTAATTTTGTGACTTTTTAAAAAGTTTAGAGCAACTCTGGCTGGATTTTTTTTTTTTTTTTTCTCCTCTCCAAAATTATGAAAGATGCTGGCTGGTTTCCCATTGCCACTACCTTTTCATAGCACTTCACTATGGTATGGAATTGAGACCAAGGTATAAGTTTTGGAGGGTGGCGTTGTTTTGTCTCTGACATGGAGGACTTCAGGAGATAAATGCTTGGAAATAATGTTCTAAATGACTGGAGTGTTGGCGTTCTGAATGGAAACAAAAGCAATAAAGCTTAAAAATGACATAATCTTCTGTATCATTCGTTTCTGTTGGGTTCATCCTTTATGTAATGCTTTTTCTATGGACAAAATAACTGGTGGTTGTGTTGAGATAGCAAATTATGCTTTCCTATTAGCAAGGAGAAGAAAATCAAGCTTCTTTCTTTACTTTTATGACATTTGCTTTCTATCTGGCTTCTACAGTTCTTCCTGAGCTCTCTAAGTCCACATCAGTTTTATAGTGAAGACTTCATTACAGATGCACACCCACATCTCCTGAGGAACCTCTATCCTTTAGGAAGCAAGCTTTTCCCCTGCATTCCCACCCCAGGCCCCTTGCCATGTTTAAGTAGCACAGTATCTGTTGCTACTCCTGCACTGTGCAGGTTGTACTCTTCTTTGCCATTAGCACTGCCTCTGTGAAGCAGAGGAGGGAAATTGCAAGCCAAGAAAAAACTGTTTGAAAATTGACTTGGGACTTCGTTGTGGGTGATGACCATAATGAATGGTGTGGCTATTTGTACATCTTTTAAATTAATCAGTCATACGATGTAAGGTCCTCTCTCTAACTCCTACGAGCTGGCAGGAGGCAAATCCAGCAACATTCATTGCAAAGCTGCTGTCCATTGCCAGTCATCACTGACTGGGGGATGTATCAGTAAATGCATTTCTTGCTGCTGCTGTAGCAATGTATGAACACTGAGCTTTTGTTTTAACCCATCAACTCTATAGAGTTTAGGTCTTGGTTTCTCTTCACTTTACTGGTTTTGAATACAGTTTGGTATGCAGTTCAACTTGCACTTAAAGGGAGATGAAGCGTAATTTGGTGCACGAAAAGCTGTCATAGGTTTTACTTTAGTTTCTGTTGATCCTTACCAGTGTTGTCTCCTTAGAGGTTACAGAAGTCACCTAACAGGCAAAGAACAGGTGAGGAATTTAAAGTGGGTGTTTGGGCATCAGAGACCACTTTAAGTTCTGTGCCTTATAAGCTGCAAAATTCTAGGAATTGCTTACAGTGAAGAGAGCTCTGATGTAATATAAGATTTTGGTGCTATGTGTAAGTTCAAAAGGGTTTGTATGTACGAGTGAATGATCTGTCTCTGTTGGAATATAAGCTAGAGAATATTTTACATGTATTTATTTATAAATGCCTTTTCTAGTGATATAGCAAGTCTAGTTTTTCTTGTTTCCCTACAAAAAGATACTCTAGCTTAATACAACAGGACTAGTCAGCAGTGAGAACAGTGCAAAAAGTCTTGCTAAACTGTCTCAACCTTAAATCTCATTAATAGTGTTGGCTGCAGTGTGAGCAGCAAACACATGTCCGTTGCTGAAGCTTCATTATTGATCACTGTGCCTTCTGTGGTGGGTTTGTAGCAAAAGAAAACCTGAATCCCACTGAATTTCAGGAAGACTTACACATGCATCCCTGGCTTGTAGCCTACACCTGTGGTTTTGGAGCCTGCCTGGACATTCAGATATGGCCAAGTTTTCTCCAGTACAGCTGTTCTTATAAGATTTAGAACAAGAAGAGGAAATCTCCCAAGAACTGCTGATTGTTGTGAAACTCCTTGCTATTTTGGCAGAAAAGTTGGTTTAAAAATTAAGGACAGATCCTAAAGTGCTTAAGTACGTAAGTAACTTTACACACCCGAGTAGCTCTCCTGCACTCAGAGGACTTCCATCTCTATGTGAAAAGCTGCTGCTGCACTTGAGTGCTTGCAGATTCAGGCTTCAGTTATATTTTGTTGATGAGCCTCATGTTCTTGAAACTTGAATCGACAGATGGAAGTCATGTAGGCAGGAGTTTTGAAGTCATGGGAAAGGCAGAGGCTGAAATAAGAACAACATGAAAGTAGATCTTGAGTGTATTTATGAATATAGAAATGTGAGCATCAGTAGTGTTTGAGTCTTAGAATTGGGGAGGGAAGAATGAAAGCTAAGTTATGGTAGACGCCTGAAGTTATATGGGGCACCAAGAAAGGGAAGGAATTTGTTTTCTTAGGCGCTTGTAAGTTAATGGATTTGTGCCCCTTAAGTTGAGCTCCCAGTAGAAGAACCTGTAAAGTAGGTTACAGAGTTGGTTGGTAGGAGTCGTTTTCCATGCCAAGTGTCAAAACACAGCCAGTGTAGTCAACACTATGAGGATGCAACAACCAGGGATGGTCTAAACAAGGTTTTAAATTATTTTAAAAGTATTTTAAATGGCTGTACTACGAAGTAACTAGTAATTTTCCATACAAATGAGCAAAAGTGGGGAAGTGACTTCTTAAGCCAGATGATCATACTCAAATAAGTGTAAAAAGTAAAAGTTTTTGATGGGAGCTGAAGTGCAATGGGAAATGCAATCAGGATGAAGTACCTATGGCAGTGCTGAGAAAGGGGCTGTTTCTTTTGAAAATGGAAAAGCTACCTTTCTTCTTTGATGTACACCTAACTGCAGACCAGGAGAACTGTCCGTACTTCTTTCAGGCCAAACACAGATCCCAAAGAAAAGCGAACTGGGTCATTGAGATGATAAAGGCATATAATTATATACTCTTTGTTCAGGAGATCAAATTGTAATTGCACCACTAGTTATCCTGATGCTTGAGATCATCTGGTTTGTGCACAAGGTCATAAGGGGAGGTTCTGTAATGATTTCTATTTGTGTTGGGATGATAGGATAGACCAGGTTGGGCAATTTGCCTTTCTCCTAATTTTTTTAGGGGTTTTTGTTTGCTTGTTTGTTTGTTTGTTGTTTTTTTTTTTAATGAAAGATCCTCCTTCCTCCTCTCGCAATGTACAGGCACATTTCCAAAACACTGTACTAATGAATGCACTAATTTAACAGCATGCTGTCTGTAGTGCCGGATTGGGAGCTCTCTATTCACAGATGGGATTTTCCCCCTCCCTAGAAGGAACAGATGAAGTGAGAGACACGACAGGCTTCTTGGATTTCCCAAGGGTTTTCATTGGTAAGATGCTGAAGCCCTTCTTTTGTAGGGTTAGACTGTGTTTTCCTGTTGAACTTCCATGTTTCAGTTCAGAGTAGTCTGTAGTCAAGTCTGTGACTTGTTTTCAGAGTTTACTTTCTGAATATGTTTGGCTTCCTATTGTAGGCTTATGTTAAAGAACCCCAACGCTTCTAAATGTGGAATGCTTCAAGCTAAAGCCAGCTTGTGGAATTGCTTTGAAATGAGACAGCTTAACTGCTTGGAGCTGGGAGATGGAGTCAGTACTTTAGTGCCCTTGAAGTCATTGCAAGACTGCTTTAGCCTAAGATATTTGACTTTCCAAGCCAGTGAAATTTACTGAGTTACAGGTTATTGCTTCATTTGGCTGCCCCAGTCACATCTGAGTTACTTAATTTTGTAGAGGTATCAGTAGAGAATCTCATGGGGTGAGGATCCTAGATTGATAGATGGAGTGGGAATACTTAACCAGTTTTAATAGGGTGGAGTCTAACATAATTAGATAGTAGCCAAGGCAGGAAAGGCCTTTTCAGAGACAGCGCTGTGTCAAAATGGAGGGATAAACTTTTACATTAGTACACAGGAACTAGGAACTAGTGAGAATCACTTTATATCATTGCTGCAGTTACTCTGCAGATGTGGTTCATTGGGATTTTGCAAGCTTCTTTCCAAAATGAATCTGGCTGCTTTGGCTTTTAAAGATTTTCTTTTTTCTTTTTTTTTTTTTTTTTTATTTTATTTTTTTAGTTTCTTTTGTCTGTGAAAACATGTGGTATCAACTTGTATTAAAAAAAAAAAACAAAACCCAACAAACCCCCCCTTTTACTGCATATTGCCTTTAGCAGTAGATGGTTACCAACTGTATAAACAATGAAAAACTTCATGAAAGTCTCAGTTTGCATATGTCTTGGTGCATAGCATGTCTTGAAGTCTGAACTTTTGAGTTAGCATGGACTGAGACTGTTACATGGGTGTCAGGAAGTCTTGGTCAAATTGAAACGCTTTTATTTTGTTACCCAAGTTAATGTGTAAAGCTTACACCATGACTGGTGCAAACCTATTTTCTCTGAAAGTGGTTCAGTACTTTTGAATTGTGATGGGGCAAAACTTTTGTCCACAGTTGAATCCTGTGTTTTGGTCTCAGATGTTTTTTAAAGGCATGGTTTGTTATTCCTAAATAAAGTTTCAGTAGGATATCCCAATTCTGGGGCACTGGGAATCTTAGAAGTTCATTAGAACCCTTCTCTTGAGCTTTTTTTTATCTGCAGTGTACACTTGTTGATTCTTGGGTGTATTTTACTGGCACTGAAGCGGAGGTAAGCAGTGACCTGCCATCTTCTCATCTGCGTGCTGCTTGGGTTGCTGGGCCAGTGAGACTGATTGTAGTGTTGGATATGCTGGATGGACAAGAGCAGGTATTCTCTGGACTTGTGGGTCAAACAAGAGGTTTTGTTGGGTAGGGATAGCTCATCAAGAAAGGGTAAATATTGCTAGTGTTACAAAATCCCTTCATGGAAAAAAATTTGCAGAGAGGTCAGGTTTTTGGGATCCATCAGATTGCATGCAAGTTGTTGAGAAAGATTTGTGTCTTGGCACAAAGGACACAGGAGCAAAGACCTCATTGACAGAACTGTTGGCTTTGGGATTTTTTTGAGTCACCTTACGTTTTCATGGGGAGCAAAAATAAGGAACTGTGTTTTATTGTAAAGTGGGTATTTTAGTCTTGTCCTATTAAATCCAAATTAGTATGTTCTGATTTGACTGCCTTTAATTTGAGCTTAGGCTGTTAGAAGTTGGGCAGATACTGGCATAGCTTGTTTCTGTCATTTTATAGAAGCCATTGTGGCTATGAGACAGACGTGTTTGCAGTGCTAAGTAGGCATCTAAATATTTGTAACATTTTGTCTAAATATTGTATATAGTTTAATGAGTAGAGCTCAGATGGTTCTAAAGTGCTGTATTCAGTGACCTACTGTATTTGAGCTTTGGTGTTTTATTTTTGTCCCTTAAACTGATGGTTTAGTGACTAGGAGTTATTAAACTTGTTTTCTGCTGGCACTGATTTAGATTTGTCATTTCTGAATGTTGTTATATGAATTTCTTATTTATGAATTATCTTAATGCATGACATGAAGCCTTCTCTTGTGCCATGTGTGCATTTTGGTAATGTAACAAACTCAAGACTTTTTCTTTTTTGGTTGGTCTTAACTAAATGAAAATAAACAGGCAGCTGGCTGTGTAATGACATCAGAAAGCCCACTTCAGCCAGGAAAATGTTACAGTCATAGCTAAGCTGAAAAGATGCTCTCAGAAAATTCTATTCACATGGAAGAAGAAATCCTTCCACCTAGGAAAGGAAACAAGGAAACTGCAGCATTGCTGGGATGAGGAGTTTGCTTGGGTTTTTTTTGTTTGTATGTGTGATTTTTTGTTTGTTTGTTTGTTTGGTTTTTGTTTGTTTGGTTTTTTTGTTTTGTTGTTTTAGGAGGTTTGTGTGTGTGTGGTTTGCGGGGGTTGGCGAGTCTCTTTTTTGTGGATTGTTGGTGGGTTGCTTTTTTTTTTTTTTTTTTGTATTCTCAAGTTCCTAGTAGACTTAAGCAATAGTAGAAAGAGTTTAGCTCGAATAGATCTGGTTCTCTTTCTCTGGGTAGTGAATTCTTACTTTGGTCCAAAGGCATGGCTGGTTAATAATACAGAGTGGTACAGGGTGAATGCAGGTGAAGCTGAGTGGATGAAATGTAATTTGCATAGCTTGTAAGGTGAAATATCATTAAATATATTATTTATCTATCAGTAATTAGTGATAACAACTGTTGGTTATCTGGAGTAAAAGTCCTCCCTATGTTTGCACAAGGAGGAACTTTATTAGAATCATAGAATCTTTTAGGTTGGAAAAGACCTTTTAAGATCCAGCCATTAACCTAGCACTGCCAAGTCCCTAAGCACCACATCTGTATGTCTCTTAAATACCTCCAGGGATGGTGACTCAGCCACTTCCCTGGGCAGCTTGTTCCAGCACTTGACAAACCTTTTGGTGAAGAATTTTTTCCTAATATTCATTCTAAACCTCCCCTGGCACAATTTGAGCCCATTTCTTCTTGTCCTACAGCTTGTTACTCGGGACAAGAGACCAACCCTCTCCTTGCACCATTCTCCTTTCAGCTAGTTGTAGAGAGCAATGAGGTCTTCCGTGAGCTTTCTTGGCTGCCTGGCACAAGCTGGCTCATATTCAGCTCCGTCAGTCAGCACCCCCAGGTCCTTTTCCACTAAGCAGCTTTCCAGCCACTCTTCCCCAAGCCTGGAGCATTGCCTGGGTTTGTTGTGGCCAAAATGCAGGACCCGGCACTTTGCCTTGTTGAACCTCATACCATTGGCCACAGCCCATCTATCCAGCCTGTCCAGATCCCTCTGCAGAGCCTTCCTATCCTTCAGCAGATCAACTCTTACAATGCTGTGCTATGCATTGTGGAGATAGAGAACAGGGACAATCATGTTATTCCCACAGCAATCTTGCAAATGCACATCAGATGACTAAAGTTCCTTATTTATTTATTTTTAAGCCTCTTTGGCAAGGATTTATAGGTCTTAACACTAGCAAGTATTTTGCCAGGTGACAGTAAAGATTGTGCATTCTTGAAATTCTCAGTAGTTTTCACTGCTATCAGTGCAGTCTGCTTTGAACTTCCGGTTGGACCTTAAGTGTGGAGTGACTTTTAGTAGCAGGAAAATATCTTGGGAAATAGTGAATTGCTTACTACTAAAGACTGTTCTTGTGTATAGCTTCTCCAGAAGTCCTCTTGCAGGAGTGCATGTGTGGTTTTGGGTATACTTTTTCAAGCTGGAGGATTTAGTGTTTTAATATTGGGTATGGTATGAAATTTCATTTCTCATCTTTGACTCTCATCCAGCTGTTTTGCTTGGCGAGTAAGCTCTAAGCATGGCTAGGGTTGCCAGCACTGAGTTGAGGTATTGGGAGTTATGAGGAAAAGGTATTGATTGAAAAATAGTATTGGGAAATATCTCTCCTCAACTGAATGGTTTGTACTGTAGACAAGGAGAGGAGAAGGCATGAAGCCACTTTGGAAAAGGATGTAGTGTGTGCATCTTCTGACAGTTTGCTCCTAGCTAGGAATAAGACAGCTTTGCATGGGGCAGAAAGGTGTCGTCCACAAAGGCCAAAAAGGAAGCAAATCTGCAGCTATCTATCTAATATGCTGCAGCCTCCTGTAGGCTTTTCGAACCACGAGCGTGTGAGTGTGACCCATCGCAAGTATGAGTGTCCAAGCAGAGGAGATCGCCTACTGGGTGATTTCAGAACTCTGCCATTTGAAAACTCTGAAAGGATTACTGAGACAAATCTTCCCACAGAAGATGACCTCCCTATTCTACCGTTGGGCCATGCTTGACCTTTTTTCTTTTTTCTTTTTTTCTTTTTTTTTTTTTTTTTCTTTTTAAAAGAAGTAGAGATATAGTGCAGTTTATCAGCTGCCTTCATTTTTTCAGAGACATTCAAGCATTCATTCAGCTTTCTCATCATATTTCAATACTCAAATACTGAAACAGAACTTAAATATACCAGAAGTCACTCACTCTGGCTCTCTAACAACTGTATGCTGGCTCTGTTGTGTGAGTATTGGACATCTGGACTCTGTTTCCCTTCGTGACAGTCAAATCCTTCTGAAAATTCCATGTATACCAGAGATAGTGATTCTCAAAATCATAAACAAAGACTACGTTGTCAAATTCCATGACTGCCTCTTTCATTTCTTCCTTTTCCATTTTCTTAAGAATACTGAAGAGCTAGACTGACATGATGCATATTCCTGATGCACTTAAATTAAGCTCTTCAGCCTCTAAAGAATTCAGATGGTTGCTAACAGTATGTTGGATCTGTGTGGAAGTCACACCTTAAATTGTGCCTGGGAAATGCCCTGTATTGGATCCTCTGTATTCCAAAAAACCAGTTCTTCTGTGCATCATGAGAGAAGAGCGATGCTAGAGCAATGATTTTTTTTATCTGTGCTTTTTGACTGTTAGCACACTGAAACAAATGTAATCATATGGTTTCCTGTAGGATAAAACTCTCCATTGCCTGGAAGCTGCAGCCCCTACCCCGAGTAGTTGTTTCTGAGTCTTCTGGCACACGTGCTGGACAAGCTAACACAACAGTTCTGTCAGACCTACTAGTCATGAATAAAGAAGAATGGATTTCGGGTTGATGACAACTTTGGCAGCAGCAAGTATCAATGGTGACATTTTAAATTGACACTGAAGAGAATGCTGATAACGGAACCACCACCTTGGACTTCAGGAGAGCAGATTTCAGCTTGCTCAGGGAACTGGTTGGAGGTATCTTACAGGAGGCTGACCCAGGGGAGCTGCCTGGTCTTCAGAGACCATCTCCCCAGCTGCATTCCTCAGTTTCTTCCACTCTGATGTGCAGGCAAATGCCAATGAGTAGGGAATGCAGATAGGTTTTATGGAAGGTGAAAACAAGTGTGAGCAGACTGTGTGAGAGGAATACAGAAACTTTACCTGGGCATGCAGGGACCTAATTGGGAAGGCCAAAATTCATCTGGAGTTGATGTATGGGAAATGTAAATGGCAGCAGAAAGGTCTTCCACAGTACATTGGCAGTGAAAGGAAAACTAAGGAAAATGTGGACCTTCTGCTGAATGGAGTAGAGAATATAGTGATTAAGGACATGGAAAACAGAGGTGTTCATTGCCTTCTTTGCTGCAGATAGAAGTTTTCTCTCAGGCCTGGACTCACAGTTCCCTGTGCCTTGTGACAGTGTTTGAGGGAGTGAAATACTACCCATGATGGGAGAAGATCAAGAAAGGGACTTGTTGAATAAAACTGTGCAGGCACAAGTGCAGAGAATGTGATGGGATGCATCTGAGTTGCTGAGAGAAATGGTGATGTCGCTGCTGTCTGTCATTGAAAGGTCACGGCTATTGGGAGAGTTCCACCATGGCTGGAACTGGGCTTATCATCATCAGGCTCATCTTCACAAAGGGCCAATAGGAGCCCTGGAGTGTCAGCCTCACCGTAGTCTGCAGGAAGATTATGGCAGAAATAGATTCTCCTGGAAGCCATTTGCAGGTATATGAAGAACAAGGGGGTGATTTGGAATAGTCAGCTTGGCTTGACTATTATGGCTGACGACCTTGATTGCCTTCTGTGGTGAGATAACTGGCTTAGTGGCTGATGTCTTTTGACTTGATTTTTGATACTGCCTCCCATAGCGTTCTTCAAGACAAATTGGAAAGCAGTTGACTGAGGTCTGCCAAATAGGTGGAAAACAGCCTGGATACAAGGACCAGTGATTAGTAAATAAGTCTATCTGGTGGCCATTTGCTACTGGGGTTCCCCTGGAGATCCACATGGTGGCCAAGGCTGGTCCTTCTATTCTTTGTATCTTTCTGTAGACATCTGCCTAAGAAACTTCTGGTTACGTACCTTTCTGTCAGGAAGCTTGCAGACTTTCAGGCTGAGTCATCGTTATCCACCTTGCCACATATAAGTACACTTGAACTGTTTCTTCTGAGATCGCATGCTTGTTCTTCTTTCATTACTACTGTTGGCAGTCATCCAGCTTCCTCTTCATGAGCCATGCTAGTGCTTTGGATTTTGCTTTCTGCTCCACTGTATGTCATGCAAGTGTCCACAGCCCTCTGCTTAGTGTTTTTCTTTTACATGCAGGAGTAGATGTGCATAATGCATCTAATAGATTGTGCTGTGCTCTACAGAAAGCCAAAGGGAATTGCATCCTGACTTGCTTAGGTCACTGGCTTCATGCTCTGAGTATCGTTATCATTAGCTGGGCTTGTATAGCTTCACAGCTATTTTGCATGTCTTGGTTCTGTTAGGGACACCTATTTTGTGAGGTAGAATGGGATGATGAGAAAGACTACTGAGACCAGAATCTGGTTTCTCTGGCTTCTGTCCACAAACAGCTTTCAGGAGAAATTGGGAGTGAGCTGGCTGAAGATGTCGAGTGCCCATAATTGTCAGTTAGGTATTTAATAGAACCCCAGAAAAAGGAAATGGGAAGAGAACACTTTCCTTTTAAGGAGGGTTATTGCTTCCTCGTGGGGAAAAAAAAACCCAAACCAACCTCTCTGTTTAGGGTTAATATTATTTCTGGAACATGTTTGAGTCAGGTCTGCAAGACAGGTATGAGAAGTCTGAAGTGGAAAAGTGGGAAGTATTTCTGTGTTCAGTATGTGTCTTAAGAGGCATAAAAATCAGAGTTCAGGCTGGATTCTGTGCTTCACTCCTTTGATGCCTGACACTTAAAACTATTATTGGTTCCATGGCAGGTGATCTGTGATGACCAGTAATGGTTTTCATTACAAATCAAAAGAAATCTTTGGTGCAAACCTCTGTTTATCCAGCTGCTTCATATGTTGGATGGTGACTAGTGCATGAGTGTGAACTAGTGAGAGATGCAAGATTTTCTTAGCAGTCTTCAACCACCAGAGCAGGGCACTTGGTCTGTCAACTCCAGCGTCTGAGAAGAGGTCAAGAGTCTTTGTGTGAGCTGGATTGTGGAACTTTGCAACAGAGGCTTTGGATCATCCAACTGCATTGGCCTTTTTGGTTAGGAGCTTTTAGTCTATGTGGTCATCTTAATTTTCTGGAGGCTATGATACTTCACTCTCTTGTCTCTTACCTGTGAATTAGGACCAAAGTATTTAAAAGCAGAGGGAATGTGGTACCTCCTGTAATCTGATTGTATAAAGTATAAAAGTGATTTCATATGCTAAGTGATGCACTCAGTGATTTGTTACAACAAGGGATCTAAAGTGCATTGAAATTATGTGCTTCCTCAGCTAGTCTTTCTAATGTTGTTTGCCCATCAACAGAGCTTTGTCTTTTCTGACTAGTAGAGCTGGAAGTTCATTTTTCTGGTCCTTTTACCTAAAGCCTAAAATCAACTCTTTAGAATAGACTGGAGCAGGATTTTTCTGAACAATGTATTCTATAAAACTTGGGTATCTAAGATCACAGAATTACAGAATGGTTGGAAGGGACCTTAAGATCATCCAGTTCCATCCCCCCTGCCATGGGCAGGGGCACCTTCCACTAGACCAGGCTGCTCAAAGCCCCATCCAGCCTGGCCTTGAACACTGCCAGCGAAGTATATTACCTGTATTTCCTATGTATTCCACATAGGAAAAGGTGATGTCTCAGCCCCAGGCTTATTAGAGCATTATTAACCCGGGTTATAATGGAAAATCAGAAATAGGCCATCTTTGAAGAACAATTGAAAATAGAGTGCTGTTAAAGACTTTACATGTTTAAAAACAATGAAGTTTAACCAAGACAAGTGCAAGGTC
>NW_009931088.1:0-2874 GCF_000696875.1 Nestor notabilis
CTTGGGGGCTAACTGGGGGCGAGAGCGGGTGGAAGCAGGGCTGGGCACCTCGGCCCCAGCCCCGCTGCAGTGGGGCCAGCATCCCCCTGCTCACCTTGAAGCTGCCAGCAGCCCCTGTGGCAGTGGAGTTGGGGGGCCGCACCAGGTCCCCACGGCTCAGCCCTTTGCTCAGTGCCACCTTCAGCCAGTACTTGAGGCGGATGGGGTCCACTGTGGGGTACTTGGCCAGGATGAACTTCCTGATGGCTGTGGCAGAGGCACCCTTCTTGCTGTCCTTGGCCTGCAGTGCTTCGATAACCATTTGCATGGTTGAGGGGTGCAGAGTGCTCCGGCGCTGGGCCAGCAGACCTGACACCTGGGCTGTGCCAGCAGCTTCGGCTGCTGGGAAAGAGACACCTCATGGGACCTGGACCCAGGCCCACCCCGAGGGCTGCAAAGCCCCCCAGAAGCTGACCCACAGCCACCAGAGCAGAGCCACAGCCCGACAGGACCCCACAGCACTCCGCAAAACCCTTACCCCGCTGATGCTCAATAGCAGCACACACCAGCCCAAAGCCCTGTTCCCAGGCAGCTCCACTCGCACCACCTCTGCCGTTGCTCACAGGCTCACTCAGCTCACTTCCAGCTAATTTATCAGAGTAGCACCCTAACTGCAGGTGCTGATAAGGAGCTGCTAATTGCTGGGGGGAGTGTCCTGTGTAAATGGGTGGCTAAATGTCCTCTGCAAAGCCTGGCAAGGGGCTGGGGGAGCAGGGGTCTGTCTGAGCAGGGGGGTTGGAGAAGGGCAGGAGATGGGGGGTCATGGGGTGATGACCCCACATCAACACACAGGGGAAAGGCACCTACCTGCTGCTTGGAGGGTGGCAGGGAGCTGGGACGGGAGCTTGCTGATGGCACTTGCTGTGGGGTGAATGGGGAGCCAGCCGGGGCCCGCACAGGACCTGTTCCCAGTGCACTGCTGTGACGTGCTGGCTCCCTGCACCTGGGGAAGCAGGGGGCTGCACTGCCAGGGGAGCCTGATGACAGGGAGGGGGAAACTGTCCCGCAGATGAGAGGCAGAAAACAGTGAGTTGCTTTGTTGGCCAGTGAATGCAGGCGGAACAATGCTCCCACAGAGCCCCAGGGGTGCGCTCACCACCAGGACCTCATTTGCCCCTGGCTGCCAAATCCCACCATGCTTGGGGGAGAGCACTCCCAGCCCCACACAGGGGCAGCACCACCATGTCCCCTCTGTGCCAGCTCCTGGCACAGCAACCACACCACAAACAGCATCGTCCCATGGGCCAGGTATGAGCAGAGCCCTTGGCTATTCAGGGTCCCCAAGGCACCCCGGGCACTTATGTGTCATGACCATGTTAAAAAGAAGTCCTCCTGCGATCCCACAGACACATCCCCTGCTGTTCCAGCAGGGTAGGATATTTGTGGTGCTCTCAAGGTGAGTCTCAGTAATTCACGGATTGCTCATCAGTGCAGGAACAGTGCCGGTGTCCCCCCCCGGGACCGCTGTGTTTCTCTGCAGCACCGCGTCAGTCCCTTCTTTACACAAGAGTCAGGGGGCTTCCATCCTCACCTGGGGTCAGAGCCTGGGGGAGCTGCAAGCCGGGATTACGTGACGCCGGGATGGGTCACAGCCCGACTCGTGGACGTGCTACTGTGCAAATGTACGTGCAAAGCGCTGCCCAGAAGGACGTGTGTCAAGGTCTGCACCCACCCGCTGAACCCGGGGGCTGGATCCTGGCAGGGGACTGAGGTGCCAGCGGAAGAAAGGAGCTGGGAGACACACGTGGGGCCCTGCATGCCCGGCTCCCCTGGGCCAGCACTGCCAGCATGTTCCCTGCTCCACTTCCAAATTTCCCAGGAAGGAGACAGTGGGGACACAGGAGGGCTGCAGGGGCTGGTGCCATGCAGGGTTGGGTACATCTCCTCCAGCCATCTCCTCCTCCAGCACCTGCCTGGGCTGGCAGGGGGATCCCAAACCCTTGCTTGCCCCTACCACCAGCAGCAGCAGCAGCAGCCATAGGGCTGGGCATGGTGTGGTGCGACAGCCCACGGGCTTGAAGCCAGGGCATGTGCTGGGGCTGGTCCTGTGGCAGTGGGAAAGCCATGGTGTCAGCATTGCTGTCCTCATGGACAGCAAACAAACACCCAATCTTTCCTCCTCTTCCCTCCAAAACCAACTCCCAGATTTGAGGTACATGAATCAGGCATCAGCCTAAACACTGAATTATTCATAAACTTCTAATCTTTAGATTTCACTGAATATGCAGAAGTATTGATAAAAAAAAAATAATGAGAGAATTGTACTTGCAAATTGCTCTTTATTAAAGGTTTAACTTGCATGGGCTCTATATGTTCCATATTAGACCTTGCAAAGCTGCATAGGATTAGAAATCAGAGAGGATAATAATGTACAAAAATAGTTTCAAATGTTGATAACACTGAACGGCGAGAAAAACATCTTATTTGTATAACCGAGCTAAAAATAAAAATGAAGAACACTGCTACAATTGCAATATGCCATCTTGTAGTGCTCAAAACATATGTCGACATCTCTGAGCCATATGCTCCCATGTCTTGCTGCTACAGCGCGGAGGGGAGCTTAGCGATGCGCCCGTGGATCCTCAAAAGCACAAGCACTGGCCAAAACCTCCTACTTGGGCTGGTGCCAAACTGCGCGCGGCGGAGCGGGAGCGTGCGGGAGGAGCGTGGCGCGGGCCAGGGGGCCCGAGGAGGAACGGTGGGACCGTGGGAGGGTTCTGCTGGGGACATCCAGCAGGGATGTGCCGAGGGTGCGAACACCGGGCGCCTGCAGGAGCAAGCACAGAGCCCTCCCGGGGCACATCTGACTGCAGACACACATGGCTGGGCCGTGCC
>NW_009931089.1:0-7812 GCF_000696875.1 Nestor notabilis
TGCGGCCGTCCAGCTGTTTGCGCGGGGTGCGGTGCCATCCGTCGGCGGCCGTGCCGGAGCCTGCCTCCCGCGTATTTGGGTCTTTCCCGTTGGGTTTTTTCCCTTTCAGTGGGGCTCTTCTCCCACTTTCTGGCAGTAACCCAGTTTCTGCTTCGTGCGCTTAGAGAATCTGCTAATTTTGCTGGTGTGAATTCAGTCATCACCATTTCTTTAGACAGTGGTCTCAGCTAACTTCCATCCTTTCCAGAACTTGCAGGTCAGGCGCGTTGGGTTAGCGTTGCGGTGGTCTGCATAGGTCCTCAGCTTTGACTTCTCTGCTAGATTCTCACTCCACCGTTGGTTTCTTGTCAACCTTCTGCCAGACTGTTTGAAGAACAGGTTTTGACAGATAGTGGGATAGCGATCAGGACCTTAAGGGATATTGCTGTGGTGGTGAAACACTTAGGGTGCCTCTGCAGACTGGAGCGGTCAGACTTGGCCCATCAACTGAGTGTATCTAGAAACTATGGAAGTGTGGTTGTATGTGGCTGTGCCCAAGATAATACATTCAGCTTCTCAGCATGTTTGCTATGGTGTGACAACCTGCTAATGTGGTTCTCCAATTTACAGGCTGGAGATAATGCATAGCCAGCAGACATGGTGTGAAGGCAGAGTGAGCTGGGGTATGTCTGCACCAGTCTGTATAGACTGTTCTATAGTCTAGTGGAACATCTTCTTTGAGTATGAGGACTTTGTTAGACAAGATATGGAATACTGTACACTTTTCTTTGGTCATGCTAAGGCCTGATTTATTTATTTATTTATTTACATGTAGAAAGCCAACAGTGATTTTATACGTGTGAAAGCATAACTGGCAGTTGCTTATCACTACTAGTGGAGGAATACCATATGTTAAATTGGAGGGGTAGGGCCAAGTTATTATGGTGGTGGGTTAACAGCACGGAGTTGTTAAAATAAACTTGGAATGATTTCTAGGGTTTTGTCAAACAGGCTTCTTTGTGGGAGTTGAGTGTTAGACTGACATCGTATAAATGTGCAGCGAGTATTTGACTAATTTTTTGAAAGTTGGTTAACAATGCATTTTACTGTTTTTAGCGTTATTTTTAGGTAGTAAACCAGTGAAGCTCCTTCAAATATGTCTATTTTATTGATAGTGTGACATGGAAATATTTACATAGTAATCAGAAACAAAACCTTTTCACGTAAAAGCTCTTCATTTAGAAAAGTGAAGGGAAGCACTGACATTTTCCTCTTTCTAAGCTGTTACTTAGTTATCAACAGGTATTAGTTTATCCTAGGGTGTTATAATCAGTTTGTACCTGAACTTCTGTAGGACTTTAAAATCATGATTTTGTTTACTTTAAATGGCGTAGTATTTGTCACTTCACAGGTAGGTGACATAATGTTTAACCTGTGTGTGGTGTGCACATATGCATGCACAGACATTGACATGCTTACTAGGGATGTCTTAGACTTTGTTGAAGAAATTTTATCTCCTTATATTTTTTCTGAACTTTGCTGTTGTTCTTTTACATCTCAGTTTCTGATTTTCCTGTAGAAGCAGGATTGTTTTTTTGCAAAGGACTGGATTAGGTTTTTCTAGCAGAAAAGCACGTTTCAGATGTCTTTCTGTTGATTGTGGCTTATGTAGTATCATACTTCTGTTGGAAGAAAAATGCTAAGCATGCTTGACCCCAAAATGAGGGAGTATTGTTAATCAAAATACAGAATTTCTTTGAATATTATGTCAATCGTCATGCTTTCAGTTACTTGGGTAGTGCCCACTAGGTATACTCACTTCTTTCAAGTCTGTCTTACATTTTAGATTTGCTCATGAAGTAACTCTGAGATACATTTTACTTCAAATGGTAGTATAATTAATGTCATTAGCAAATAGTCTTTCACCCAGGAGAAGTTATTCCATTTAAAGAATAACATAGATGCATCTGTAGGTTAATGTAGCATTAAAATATTCCTAACTTATTACTAAAGATACTGTGGATCTTATTTATGTATTGAAAAGTGATACTTTACAGTTAAAACCTTAGTTATAGAATTTATTTTAGGAGTATGAAGTTCATTTCACTTAGTGGTAGTAAGCTGTTTCAGAAGTTGCAGACATTTCAGTGGTCCTGGGTAGATATAGCAATACAATGTCATGTACCTGAAATAAAGAAGTTAATTATTTTCTACTTAGAAACTTAAAAAAAAATAATTGTGGTAGTAATTAGCTGAAATGCTGATATATGATTGCTCAATACTCAGCCCACACTGATCCTCAGTGCTTTCTAATCCATGTGAGTGTTTGATAAGGAGATGGTAGTTCAGAGACATGGGCATTTGGTAGAAAGGAAAACCATTGCACTGGCCATTAGTGTGGGATTTATTGCTGAATTGTGATCATCAAGGGTAAAGCAATGTAAGATGAAAATGAGGGAGAACTGAGCAAGTTATGGGAATGTTTATGGGAGGTTGCATTTAAATGGTTCTTGATTATCCATTAATATGCAATCCGAAAAAACTGGAAATGAAACAATTTTTTTGTTTTTCCACTCACAGTACTTGCTTATAAGCAAGGAAGCTTGTCCTGAACATAAAACTGCTATTAGGCATCTGAGGTTTTCAGTGGCAATATTTTTGTAATAGTCTCCTTATTTTTCCAATTTGCTTGGGCTTTTGAAGAATGAAAATGGGACTGGCTACATTTCCAGATACAGTCTCTCAAATATAATGTTTGACATAGTGAAAATTCCTCAGTTTGCCTCTGAATAATGTGTCTGGGCTCTAAACCTTCAGCCTGTATAACAGTTATGTTCACTTAAAGTGAAATCTCATACAGTTTTGGTTGCAGAAGCAAGACCCTTGTGGTGGAGTTGACAGAATGCTACCTAGAATAGTACCTTTTTTGTTTGTTTGTTTGTCGCTCCATGTTTTTATTTCATTTAACATGGAGGGTTTATACAAACCATAGAAGAATCAGGATTGGATGGCATTCTCTTAATTTCCTTATAGGAAATTATTGGCCAAAATGTCAGCAAGTAGGTAGTTGCAGTGAAGTTATCTGTTCAGTTATGATGTTTCCCCTTCATTCTCTCCATGTCTATAACTATCCTTTTAAGCTTAGTCATCATCTTAACTTCCCATAGAAGTTAATTCAGAGAAGGTAATATTTGTTGGGTAAAAATTAACATTTAAAATAAGATGTTTTGCTTCTGTTTCCTTGAAAATAGAAGGACACTGAAATTAGGAGGCAAAATAAATGTAAATTTTATGTATTATGTACTGCTATCGTGTCAGTGTGTATTGTACTTATGTATTAGATACACTCATTTTATCTGTCCTTCATGTGTTGAACCTTCTCCCCATGCCATTGCCAGTGCCGTTCTGCTAACCCTTTTTATTTCAGATATAGCTCTTTTTACTGGAGATACTTAAACCAAAATCAGTATTTGGTATATGATCATCTTATTAAAAATGCTTTTGCATATGTCAGTTGATTTTCGTATCCTCTGTTAAAGCGTGTAGCTGCATGAAACCTTACAAATTCGGTGGGGTTTTTGCTGACATGCAGTGGGAAACAATCCTGAAATGGAAGGGTGCTCAGCTGGGTGAGATGTGGTTTTGTTTTGCTTTCTAACTTTAATGGTTTATTCTGTCAGACTTTGTAACTACTGCTGCACATTGAGCTGTCCACAATGACTCCTAATTATTTTTCTCAGAAGACTGGACTAATTCGAACTCATCGAGTATTTAGATAAAATCATTTCTCCTTGTGTGCATTACATTTTATTTATTTGCATTTCATCTGCTGTTGTATTACTCAGTTTTCTAACTCAATTAGATCTTTCCGGAAATCTGTTCTCCACAGTTTTTACTAACCTAAGTAACTTCCTACTACTGGCAAATTCTACTGTTTCACTGTCTGCTTCCACTAATTGATGTTAACCATTGTTTTTAATGTCTGGTATACACCACATGGTTAACTTTTACCATCTCTGAGCATCTTGGTTAACGTCTTGGTTATCTGAAACTTACTTTATGATAGAGTCAAATTCTTCAGATAATCAGAGGGTTGGAGAAGTAGTCACTAGAGCAGAGCTGAGAAATCTCTCAAGTACAGATATGAGCTTGCTGTCTTCTGTTGTTTATAAAGGAGCTGTAGTGCCTAGCAAGAGCTTTAGCACAGTTTTCTTTGTAGAAAGTGCACAAATGTCAGACTTCTAGGGAGGCCTTGTCGTTGAAGTAACCATAGGATTCACATAATGAAGCTCCATCAAGATAAAATGGAGAAAACCAGGTATTATCCAAGTATCAAGTGTAAAATGTGTTACAGCAGTGTTACATTTTTTGTACATGGTCCATATGTTATAATATTTATTTTTTTTTCCCTGTAGAATGGAACCTTACAGTCTGAATGCTATTTGAATATATTGCTGATCAGATCAGTGAAAATTTGTAGTAATCCAGTCTGGTGGGTGTTAGTGTAAATTTCTGTTGTTCTGACTGTATGGCTGAGGTTTTTGTGACACGTGGATAGGAGCAGAAGAGACAGCAGAAGGGTAGGTGATTAGTGTTTGGCTAATCATGTTATACTGACTAATGAGCTGTAGAGTGATGGCACTATGACAAAGAGGTGGTTTTTGAGCTTTATATAAATCATCCAGAAACTGGCAGATTTCCCCAGATTGAAAAATTTCTGTGTAGATCAAGTGGCATTTAAACAATAGACAGTAGTTTTTGGACCCCAGATTGCCCTTTTTCTACAATCTGTCTCTAAATCTCTATCTTCCCTTTTTCTTAAAAAAAAAATACGGTTTTCTTTCTGTATTCAGTAACTCCTCAGGTAAGATAAATTGTGACTTTTTTATCAAACTTGTGCTGTATTTGCTTTCAAATTTGTTTTTCCTTATGAAAGAGTCACTTCTTAAGAAGTTTAAGAAGTATATCACTGTTTTGTGTTTTGGTTTTTTGTGGTGGGGTTTTTTTTAGGGTTTTTTGTGGGGTTTTTATTCTGTTGTGGTTTTTTTTGGTTTGGTTTGGTTTTGAGGTTGGTGGTTTTTTGTGGGTGAGGGTTTTTTTGTTTGTTTGTTTGGTTGGTTTTTTTTCCTTTCTAAACTCAGGTGATTGTAAGTAGTTGTAGGATACAAACCAGTAGCAAACACAGACTGTGGATGGTATCAGGGTGGTTTTCAGTATGATACCAAGTTGGTATTTTACATATCAAAACGAGGGGGCATGGAGCTCTCATTTTTAAGAGGCCTGTTTCTGAAAATGGGAGCCATTCTTAGTTTCTTAGAACCTGTTTCTGAGAGGTTGGTGAAGTAACATTAAAGGTTCTTTTCACCTGAAGTCACTTCAGTTCCTGCACAAAAAATACATGTTGAAAGAAAGCATCTGTTCTGTGTGGTGTTTGGTACGTAAATGAATAACATATCATATGATCTTTCCCAAAGGGAAGCTGAAGAATCCAAAGCAGGTCATAAAATACAGTGAAGAATTGTCATTACTGGTGCTCAGCAGACTTGTTCAAATCAGAGGCATTCCTTGTTATTAGATACATTTCACTCATTTATGACTTTTATTCTTTCTTCATCACCTCTGCAACAACTCTTGCAATGTGTATCATACTATTTTATTAATGTGAGTTCAGTGTCCATAGCCCCAAACTGAAGGATTTTACAGTTTTGCTTTTTTTTTTTGGTTGAAGTAGTACAAAATGTCAAAAATTAGAAGGAAGGTCACAGTGGAAAATACCAAGACCATATCTGATAGCACATCCCGAAGACCCAGTGTGTTTGAAAGGCTTGGACCCAGCACTGGAAGTACTGCAGAGGTGAGTTGTAAAAGT
Organism: Nestor notabilis; assembly: GCF_000696875.1. Taxonomy (NCBI): domain Eukaryota; kingdom Metazoa; phylum Chordata; class Aves; order Psittaciformes; family Psittacidae; genus Nestor; species Nestor notabilis. The sequence goes on from NW_009931089.1 coordinate 5,849, forward strand.
GTTCTTCTTTTCCTCCCCACCCCAGCATCTTCTTTTCCAGGATTTAGGTGGTGGGAAAGTGTAGCTCACAAGTACCAAATACTCAGATGTCACTGATGTTAGTAAAGGTGAAAAGAACTCCTTAACGCATGGATGTACAACGTACTAATAGTAGAATTTTCAAATAACGTGTGTTGTCCCAGCTTCTGGAGAGGAGCAGTAGTACTGTACATACTCAGTATTTCCACCAGCCTAAATTTTTCTCTGCCAGACCTGATGCTCATTGTTGGTTATTTTTTTTAAATTATATTACTGGTGGAATAGAAATTACAGATAAATGGGAGTTAATGTGGAGTCATTTGTTTGTTCTGCCACACTCACACCAATGGTATTTCCAGAAATGAGTGTGTAATTCACCCAGTGATGTCTGTCTCTTAGACACAGTGCCGTAACTGGCTGAAGACTGGCAACTGCCTCTATGGGAACACATGTAGATTCGTACATGGCCCTTCACCACGAGGTAAAGGCTATAGCAGCAGTTATAGAAGGTAAATCAAGAACTCACTTTGAATTCTTCACATGCTGTAGGAAAATAGCTTTTGCAACTATGTCTTCTGTTTTGTTTTGTTTCCATTTTTTTTTTTTTTTTAAGTGAAATGCTGTGGTGTGCCTAATGGTATGCTTTATCAATAGCCAATTGCATTGTGAAGCTGCTCAAGACAATTTAGCAACTTGCAGTGGGTTTTCCCAGGATTTTTGTGTGTATGTGGCTTTAAAAAACGAATCCACTGAATGCAGATTGACGTCTTATATTACTTGAAATGGGAAGTTCAAGTACCTTAATACTTTTTTTGTGTAGTGTCACTGCAGCTAGTGATGCACCTTTCTGTCCTTTACTAAAATGCTGTCTTGCAGCTACTTTCAGCAGCACTCGCATACTTGCAGCCCTTCTGCCTTTGCTGTATTGTTTGATGAATAAGGTGTCTATCCTTTCTCTCCTGTTGTGAGAAAACACCTCTCTTCAAGATGTAGTTTTATGACTTTATCCGTCAGATACAGAACAGATATCTTGCATCATAGGAGGAGATCCAAAAAGTAACTCCGTTTTTCAGAAGAGAGCATTTTTACTATCTGCCTCTTCATATGTTACTGTAATTTAAAAATGCTGGTTTTCTCAACTGTCCTTTTTGTGGCATAGCACCTTACTTAACTGAAACGAAATGTGGCAGTAAGCTTGTAATATTTTTGCTATAAAGAACAAAAAATACTGTTTCAGCATAGTACCTCTTTGTTTGAAGGCTTATCATTTTAGAAACAACCATCCTCCATTATGCTACAGTAGTGTCAGTGTTGCCTCTAGATTACACATGGGCACACTGAAGTATCAAAGTGTAAAGCCACAACAGGAAGGTTGGCATGAGGTTAGGGTTCTGTTTCTGACTCTTTTTTCCTAGTCCTGTGGCATACTGTCAGGATGATCTTGACTTTGCTTGTTTGATCTTCCACTGCTTCTAAGGTGGTAGCAGTTGGGATACAAAATACATCACTGAGTTTAATGTTTCTTTCAGTGTGTAAAAAATTTTACTCTGTTCTGTACTGAATGTTCCAAATGGGGAAAATTAGTGTTATACATTGTAGAGATTAAATTTTTAAAACTGTTAGAATGTCACTTTCTCCTTGCTTTTCAGTGTTTGGAACACTCAGTACGTAGTTCTGCTTGGTCATCTGAAGAAAACTGACATTTCTTTTAATGATTAAAGCTGTGTTTCTGCTTCACTGTCACCACTGACATTTAAGAATAATGTTGATTTACTTTTTATTGCTAACTTTTTTTTACTGGGACTATTTGGAAAAAGTCAAAGGAGAAATCTTGCTGCTTATCTGCTTGACACATTTAACGTTTAATAAAGTGTTCTTAAAAATATAAAAGGGGGAGGAAGCCTCTACTTACCTAGTCCCCACGCCCCTGCGCCTCGTTTCGTGAA
>NW_009931089.1:7843-11435 GCF_000696875.1 Nestor notabilis
CCCCCCCAGAACAGACAAATGAAAAAAGCATGCTTGTCTTCAGAAGTTTCTGGTGATAGCTCATGGCCAGGCACAGAAAAAGCTGATTTATACACATGATAAAATGATGACAGTTTCATGCTATTTAACAGTACAGAGATTTTTACATCAAATGTCATCCAGAATTTTGAATGCAGTTTTATTGGCTTCTTGCAAGCCAAGCTCATGCTGCTTCCACAGCAGTTCAGTTCAAGCAGTATTCTTGTGCAGGTATATGGGACAACATAATGGTGGCATGTCTACATGCATTCAGCCAGACCTGCTGTTAAGGCTTTTGTCTGCTTTGCAAGCAGTTTGGTAGGACGAAGCACGTCTTGCTGCCTTTCTGTCTTGCTCCTTCGATTTCATACCTGTCTGAAATAAATCTCGGTTAATGGTTTTTATCTGATTATAACACCTCCCAAAACTGAGAATCTCACCAGGCAGTAGGAAAACTTGACTGTAAAGTGTGAGGAAGACTCTTAAATCTAGTTTCATTATAACTCCATTTCAGCACTAACGCTGCCTCTCACAGCATGAATTTTAATCGTGCTGCTGCAGAAAATGAAACCTGACATGTTTGAACATGTAAAACTTTCCTGATGAGGGTATTAAGAATTCATTAATAGATGTGCCCGTCTTCTAGGCATCTGAAGTGTGGAGAAGCTAACAAGAAAAGAGCTGTGTGTAAACGTGCTACCCAATGAGGAACTTCCCTCTCTTGCTCCACTTGTAAATTGTTGGGTAGTTGCTTGGCAGCTTCCTGCTGGTTCCCTTATACTATATACATATATATCTATGCCATCGTAACTTCCCTCTCTTACCCGCTCTGGTCATCTTCATTCTGGATCATTAAACCAGATTTAAAAACCAAACCAGCAGTAATACTGGGTAAGAACTTCCAGATTTTGCGAGGTTCAAATATTATTGTATGGGAAACTGAAAAATGGGGCAATACTTCATGAGTATTCAATTATAATATGTACATTACACACTAATAATTGTCATCTGCACATGCACGTGTGTGCAAGCATACACAGATATTCTCAAAAAGTATATTGTAATGTGTGCCTGCTGCTGCATAATTATTCCTAACACTGAATGGAGGAAGCAAATGGAGGGACTGTTATGAATGTGTATTTCCTAACCAAGCCACTCAATATTGAGAACTGAACTGTTGCAGGAAGTAATGCTGTTTAAAATCGCTTAATGTCTTGCTTAAAATTTGAGATGATGAAATTCTGCAGTTTTGGCCCTACTTAAGAAGCAGGCCCAGCACAAAATACCAACTCATTAAAGAGAAATCTTTTTTTTAAGTAGTTTTCTACTTTCAGCGTACAGGGATAATGCCGTGGAGCCTTTTGTGTGAAAGGTTCTACCAGTTGCAGACTAGCCACATGTTAAACTGTAGACGTATAACTGTAGTTACCTATTGGAATTCAGCAGCGTGCATTACCTGCAATAATCAAAAATTCCTCTTGGAGAGAGAGAATGTGCAAGGTTAGGTAGAAAAGAAGCCAAATTAAAGTTGTGGTACACCTGAAAGAAAAATCAGCCAGTAGACCAGCTTGTTTTTCTGTGCATTAAGCCAAAGTATCTGAAAACTATTCAGTTTCCTGAATAATTGTTTCTTAAAATTTGACAAATTCTCAGTCTTACTTTATTAGACTTTTTTGGGGATTATGATGATTTTGGGGAAGGAGTGTTAGGATGGTTACCATAACACTTTGTCCCAGTGTTCTCCTGAAGCTGAAGAAGAAAACAAAACCGAACCAACCAAAAAAAACCACCCCACCCCCCCCAAAAAAAAAAAACAAAAAAACCCCCAAAACAACCCACCAACAAACCCCATGCCTGAAGCTGTAGCTTTTTTCATTTTTGTGAGTTCTTGGTAACTTTTGTAGTCTTTAAGTAGATTTGAATAGTAAGTACTTCTTCCCTCCATACTGAAAAAGATATTAATTGAGGGTGCAATGGTTTCAATGTTTTTCATTCTTGTATATAGCTTTTTTTTTTTTTTTTTTTTTTTTAGAAGTATTAGAATACTAAGTACATGAGCTGCATTCAGTGGAAGTTCTCTTGCTTCCTCCTTCAGCTACTGTTTTTTATACCTAAAATTGCTCCTGTTGAGGAACATGTTACATTATCTGTCATTTTTTTTCCTTTTAAATTAATTTTCAGTTTCACAAATTCAAATCCTTTGTGCCATAGCTAAATATTATTAAAAATTAAGGCATAGATTGCCAGTTTAACGTTTGAAGACAGCTTATTTGTTCAGGTAGCTGATGGCTGGCATGCTTCAGAGTGTTTTGGTAATGCAAAGGAATTATCTTTCTAAGATGGGTGAGGTGAAAAAAAACACCTGAATACCTTTGTTAAATAAATACCTTTTCTAAAGTCATATGCTTTAGATGGTCTGCATGCAAAGAAGATAACTTGTTTGTATTTGTATGCTGGATATAATTTGATCCTTAGTTGTGAAAGCAGCAGCATGCTACCTTTTTGTACCTTTCCTCTGATGTAGATTGTCCTGTTGTCCTGGGTTCAGCTACAGCAGTCATTTTTTCTCCTTCTTAGTAGCTAGGGCCGTGCCGTGTTTTTGACTTTCAGCCTGGGAACAACACTGATAACACCGATGTTTTTAGTTCTTGCTAAGTAATGTTTAAAGAATTAAATATTGACAACATTGCAAAAGAGAGTGGAAACCAGTACTGTTTTTCAAATATGCACAGGTTGAAAATGAAATCATATTAATTTAGATTTTTGTATGCATAAACTGTGTATTTATGTGACAGAGGAAGGGTGGGAGAAATGACATTTTCTAAATGGAAACCCTAATTCAGTCTGAAAAACAAATGCAAACTTCCTTATTCAAATAGTACATATAGCTCTTCTAATGGACTAAGGCAGCATCAGCATCTCTTTATGATTCTTTAGTGTAAACTGATAGGTACAGATCCAGTACTTTCATACAACCATTTTGTGGAATAATCTGTAGTTAACAGTTGACAGCCATCACAAAAGTACCAAACTCAGTATCAGATCAGATTTATATGAAGAGAAAATTTTTTTGAACTGACAGATCATTTGAAGCAGCTCTTATATCCTTCCCCTCTGCTTAGGAACTTGTTTGAATGCAAGGGTTGTTATCTTTAAACTCATAAGGGATAAATGAACTGTGAATCCATGCTAAGGTGACAAAATTATATAGATGTGGTAGGGTAGGATGTTCCCCCTCCCTTCCCATAATACCTTTTTACAGAAGGTATGTATGTATGTTAACATTTGCATGACTAGTAGAGTTCATGAATATTTTGTAATGAAGAAACAAAGTAATTATGTTACTGAAAAATGGAAAGTGGAGGAGGCCTCCAAGAGTGAATTTCTGGTGCATGGTCTTGCAACAGTGTTTTTTGTGTGGCAGTCTTGCCAAGGTCATGGGAGGATGGCACCTGGGTCATGTTATCTCCACTTGCAGGCTTCATCTGTATTTCAGAGTTGTGCTCTGTGTGACTATCATTGCTGGTCTATAGTAATTTGACTCTGCATTAATTGTTTGTTATATATATATATA
>NW_009931090.1:0-5565 GCF_000696875.1 Nestor notabilis
GCCCCCGCCTCCTCCCGCCCGGCGTGTGCACAGCGCCCGCCTGCGCTGCCTCGTGCCCGCACCCACCGCATCCCCTTCTCGCAGCCGTGCCCCTGCGGTTTGCCGGGGAAAGCGTTTGGTCTTTATCAGTTCCGCATTTATGAATGAGCAGGAGTGCGGTGAAGCCGCCCGGAGCCGGTTACGCCATGAGAACGCACGTAGCGGGAGTCACGGCCATTTGCATGTTTTGTTTCCATCAGTGCCATTGCCATGAACGGAGTGGCGCACTGCCGCGCCTACCCCGCCATACGGGTCTTCCATTCATGCTTTTCAGAGGGATTCGTGCGTGCCAGAGCTGTCATCTGCCAGCTCTCGGCTTCCCGAGGCAAGACGCTCATAAGACTGCAGCCAAAGGCAACATTTTGCCAAGCTGGTCGTTCTTCCAAATGACTGATGATGCTATTTATTTGTTTATTTCCCTGGAATGTTGCACTTACTGCTTGTAAATATCCAGCATGCACGTTGGCAAAACCAGTGAGTTTTCAGCCAAAGAGATTACATTAGAGCTATTCAGAAGCTTGAGCATATTTGCTTGGTCGATTCCTCAGCAGCCAGCTTGACAGGCAGTGTAAAGATAATAGCCCTGGCAAAGAGGCTGTGCTTTAAACTGAGGAGAAAAGTGCCCTTCGTTCTGCCCTTCAGCAAAGATGGGTTTAGGAGAATTGCCTGTGTTTGCCTGTTTGCCTCACGCTCCCCCATTCTGTAAACAAGCCGTCTTCTTGCCTTTAAAGATTCAAGGTCAAATCTTAAGTTGTAGGAGCTCTCACCCTGTATACACTTCCCTCCCCTCCCGAAACCACGAGGAGAAAAGCTTTCCTCTCTGTGCTCTTGGAAACAGGGACGGTATCTGTGCTAATGTGGAGCTCTTCCTCCTTCCATTTCTGTGCGCTGTCTTTTTGCTTGGGATGGAAGCTGACATTTGGCTGTCCACCCACCTCTGCTTTTGCTGGACTGCTTGTGCTGGAGCTGTTTGCTCTTAAACTGCCTTTGTGCATTACACATATCTCACCCACCCAAACTGCTTCTCTTTACCAGCAAGTTGTTTGTGGGGTCTGCAGGTGCAGATGCTCGTTAGCTGAACACTGTCTCATCTTTATGCAAGAAAGCTCATACTGCACTGATTGCAGGATCACGTGGTTTTGAGGGAGAAATGAATGTGGTCTAATGCTCTTTGCAAAGGCATTTTTGTGAATCTTTGACTATTAGTGAAAATCTGATGTAGATCAATGCACATGCCAAAGTCTCAGAGAAGCTAATTTCTCCTGCTTGAAAAATTCATATTCGAGGTTAATCTGAGACTTAGTTATGGAACTTCTTGAAACAGAGCAGAAGTGATTCTAGAGAGAGTTTTAGTGACTAATAGTGCTTATGGTATGATCCCTAGTAGCACTTACGGTATTATCATTAATAATAATGTGCAGTGTGTTCCTTTGCTTATGTTTGACCAGTGCTGCTGGACATGTGTGGCATGTGAAGTTTGTTTTGTTCATGTCCTATTCAAATGGCACTTAAGCATCCAGGAAAGACCCTTCCGTTCCCTATGTTGTACTGAAAAATTACGTTTCTGCCTCTTACTTTGATTTGTATATTCACATGGGATTAAGAGACTCGTGTCCCAGCAATAACATCTGTGCAAGTGGAAGGCACAGCACATCCCTCAGATATTAGTAATAAACTAGATTGAAGCATTCTGACAGTTAATTAGCAGACAAGGGTAGGATCAGAAACTTGAACTTTGATTGACATCTACTGGGCTCTTGAGTGAGCTGCACAGCAGGAGTTCTACTTATAGTAGCATGTAACAAGGTCTGCACTGCTATTTAGCTTTCCATTTAATTAGGAGAGTCGACACACACTGTCCGAGCTGCAGCACAACCAGCTAAAATGAAAACTGTTAGCAAGCATTTGAATGCAAGTTCCATTATTGCATTCGAGTGCTTCTTGTCAATGATTCTCATGTGTGCCCATGCTGGCTGCTCACCAGAGATTTCTGTGCAAGCCACTGAAAAGAAACAGGTTTCAAGATGGTTTTAGGACATATTTACATGAACATTCAGAGAATCTGAAATGCAGATGATAAGACCAGTATGCTTTGTCTTGTTTGCCTCCTCACTCAGTCACTATCACCAGAAGAAGCATAGATACTGAGGGTAAGGACTTTCTGTTTTGCAAACAGACCAAAAGCTTTTCTTTACCACTGCACAGCAATGAAACTCTTGCAACTTTTTGGTACAGCTAGTGCAAAATGTAGGACTTAATGGAGAATGTATATTGACTGTAGAGTAAATACCTGTTTCTTCTTTATTTGAAAACATTGCATTAAAAACATCACTTAAAAATAAAAACCCTAGATTATTACAGATGGGTATATGGAGGTCTCTGGTTACTGACATCATCATTCCACACTAACCAGTTGCAGCAGTTAATAACTGGAATAAGACCACAAGGGATTAATAAGTAATGTACAACTCCATATGTTTAACTCCATTTATACAGGTAAAGAATTGGAATGGTCATCATTTAGGTTACTCATTTGCATAGGTCAGAACTTTTCTAATGAGATGGTTTCCCTCCGTGAACATACATTCATCAAAATCAAAATGTATATCAGAGATCACCTGGTTTAATCAAAGACTGAGGGCAGAACAAGCATCCTTCTGGTGTCCCATCAGCAGCTCAGCTGATGGGACACCAGCAGTGTCAGCAGCCCTCCCCAGAGCTAGCAGCCCTCCCCAGAGCTCAGCAGCCCTCCCCAGAGCTGGCAGAAGATCAGATCCTTAGCACACACAACCTGCCAGCACCCAGCTTGAAAGTCCTCAGTACTCTTGGCTTCCAAGGCTTAAAGAGCTTGCAGAACATCAGTGAGAGTTTTCAGAAATGTTCTTTACTTGCACAATTTGCTGATACTTGTTTTTCTTTCCAACTCAGAATGAAACCAAATTTAATTGACAGAGAAATACTCTTCTCTGGGTAGCTCTATTATTTATTATCTGTTTTACAGTAACTGCTAGCTGGGCTGAGAGCTGTACAGAACCTGTGGTCCTTTCCTCAAAGAGTTCATAGGATGACTCATAGAGCTCAACAGCATTCATTTAATTTTTACTTATTTTCTTAGGACTGGAGAAGAAAAGTTTTGTGTATAGTTCTAACAACAGAGTCATAGTCAATGCTTATCAATAGGCAACTGTCTCAAGTGCAGCTCTGTTATTATTTTAAAAGTGAATACTGAGGTCTAGGCATACATGCATATGTTGGTAGAATTGGATGAGTCATGTATTCTTTTAAATGGTGCCATGATCTTCATGAATCCTATTTCATTACTGTAGATGAGACATAGTTCATTTATCACATTTTAAATTATTACATTTAATTTTGTCCAGATTACTTTGGGAATCTGGCACTGAAAGGGCTTTCCTTTTGTAATATGACCATGACAGTCACCTTTATCTGTTGGATGAATAACAGCTAGAATGAATTTATCATTTTTAAAAAGATAGGAAAAAAAACACACATAGGAAATGATACAATATTTATACATTTCATCTACCCAAGATACAGACTGTATGAGCTCAATTTATTTAAGATTTTATCAACTAAAGTACATTGGTGTTTGCATAATATGGGGATTACTGGCAAGAAAGTCATGCACATGCTTGTGAGATGTAGTAAAGCACTGAAAGATGAAGCTGATTTGAAATTATGCCCTTTTCTTTCTAGATTTTTATATCCAGATGTCTAACTAGTTCCACTCTGTATGCTTGGTGATCAGACAGTCCAGAGGGGTGACAGTTCTTCTTTCCCTGACCATTCTCTGTCGAAAGGCAATTCTGCCTAGTGTGAATAGTGCAGATGTATTGAACCCAACTCTGAAAAAGGGCAATGCCCAAGCCTGAAGGAAGGTGAGCTGCAAGAGATGCCTGGTGTCTTGAATGTTAATACAAATTTTGTTGACTTTCATTTGAGTCCTTCTAAAAGAAAGGACTGTTGCATCTGCTTGGAGGCTGCCATTATAGTTGGATAAAAAAAGAATGTCCTTGGATAGTATTTTTTCAGTCAGAGTGAAATAATAAGCACTTTGGCTGCTTGTCTTCTAACATCATAAGGACAAGAGTATGCTGTGAATTCACTTGGTGGTAAAGGAGGAGGACTGGAACCTGAACAAAAAGAAAAGTGCTTGGTCTCAGAGGTCAAAACCCATTAAAAGGTATTGAAAGAGAAACAAAAAATAGATTCCTTTCCATATGGAGTCATATTCTGTTTAACTTGTAACTACTTTTAGCTAGTGTTACTTGTCTTACTTCTGAGGTTACATTTACATGGAAACTGAAATTTTAGGACTCCTCTGCCGTTCAGTTTCTGTGCCTTCTGTCTATGGCACTGGTGATAAAAATCTCTTATCTGATGTGTCATAAACTTTGACTTAAAGACTGGCTATTCAGCAGCTCCTACAGAAGACCTATCACCAGTCAGTCAGAATTCCCCTGCAATGCCAGAACATCGTGGCATAGGGTTGGGTGGCAAGGGAAAGCAGACCAGCATGTATTTGACAGATTACCTAGGAAGCAAGCATCAAACTTTATTGTTGCTGGTTTTGTTTTAGTTTCATTTTGCTTTCAAGATGTACTCCTAATAAACATGTGAAACTTTTAAAGAATTTATCCCATTTTCTTTTATGCCTTCTCAAAGCTGTTGGAGTGTTGGTTCTGAAGACAAGCTCTGCTATTCAGACCCGAAACAGGTGCTACCTTGATGGTGGCAGGATATGCTGGCTACTTATTGATTTTATGTTGTAGATGATGTTTGGAAAGAATCATAGATTCTAGAAGAAGGAAAGCAACTCAGCAGAGCTTCAGCAACGGCACGATTCCAAGACCACTAAAACCAGTAAAGCCCTCTCTGCCAGGAGCTGAAGAGAGGCTAACACATCCGTTCCTTAGGCCAGTGAAGTACTCGTCAGCTGGAAGTGGCATTGTGGCATTACCAAATAAAATTAAAGCTGTTGTCACTTCCTGGTTTAACTCACCGTCTTTCAGAAAAACTTGAAGGTTTTGGAATGCTTCTTTATTTATAAATCATTGTTTATTTTCTGTATTGAATGTCAAGTGAAACCTTTTTTTGTTGCTGTTTTGTTTATGTTAGCAGCTGTTTTACTTACTGTACATCTCACGAGTCACAGAAGAGCTAGAATAGACTGTTCCCTAGAGGAAGGAGAGCCAGGAGCTGAAGGCAGCAGCATGATTGACAGGACAACGTGTTCACCAACACAGTCATACAGTGCCTGAGAGCATGGTAGGTCTGGTGATGTTTACCAGGGTTCAGTCACCAACCAGCAATCACCAGACAAATCCATAGTGAGGAAGCAGGTCTGAGGTAAAGCCAGAAAGTCAAGTCAGTGGGTGAGGATTACAGTCAAAATCAGCAATGCACATGCACGCTGGCAATGTCATCTTTGTCTGAGCTGAGAGTGAGAGCCTGAGCTTAAATGCAGTTCCCAGGGAAAGCGGTGACGCACAAAAGAGGCATGTC
>NW_009931090.1:5596-10470 GCF_000696875.1 Nestor notabilis
CAAAAGAGGTGTCTCACATCTTTCTCCGAAAACTCTGTTCCCAGCAGCCAGATCCCAGCTTACATGCTGCCCTGTACCAGAGCTGACCTCCAGCATAGACAGCTAACCCCTGGGGAAGGGGCAGAGGTTGTAGAGCCTGGGGATGCACTCAGCCCTGACAGAACTGTGTTCTGTCTCCTGGTTCTCAGTGCAGTAAGACTGCAAGGATTTTAGCTCAGTTTTGGGAATATTATATTGGCAATGTGGATTCAGGATACAGTTCAGAAGTTGCATACTATACAAGACATTTGCTGTAGCATTTTACTAGCATAGCAAAATGTTTTTCTTTGTATAGCCTAAAGAGAAGCCTAAAGAGAAGACATTCTTTCATCTGTATTAGAAACAGGTGTGGACATGGAAAGGTTTTATTAGTGCAACTCCATTATACACTGACAGATGCATTTTGAAGCATATTGTTTCAAAGTTGCACAGTATTTCAGCTGTGAAGCATACCTTGATTTTAATGAGTCACGCAGGTTTAAATTGAACCATAATGGAGTGTGAAATCTTTTTACTGTAGTGTTGTGCATTATGACAGCTGTATTTATGGTCCTTCCACCTCTACTATGAAGTGTGTATAAGGATTTTGTAGGCTTTTTATTGTTACTATGGATAGAAAAAAATGTATATCAATGTGATTATGAAAAAACTGGTCACTCAGTGCAGTCAGGTCTGCCAAGAAGGCTGGGTTTGCCAATTAGTACCTGTAATGATATGTGTGTGTGTATGGCAGACAGTTTAAAGGAAATCTACAATTGGTACAGTTAGCTCAGGGAATCTGTGTGATGGTACCTTGCAGTTCATCCAGAACTGACCAAAACTGGCATTTTGGACAGCCAGATTTTATAGCAAAGCTGGTCTTCTGGTAATAATTCCCATTTCCATTAGGTTATTAATTGCCTAAAATTACTTAATGTGAAAAGTTAGAAAACGAGTCCTGTGCCAATTAGATGGTCATGCTATTAGTTTCAGTTTTAATCTGTAGAGATTATTTTCCAGCGAGCAGTATTTAGTTCTTGTATTCTTCTCTATCTCTGTAATAATAAGACAGTACATAAAATACAGAAGTGGGCTGGAGAACATGAGTAACTCATGTTCTCGTAAGTCCTTTTAAAAGCCTGAATACAATAAAGCACTTGGTAGCTCAAAAACATCTCAGAAAATGTATTGCTGCAAGCAAACTTGTTGCTATATATCTATTTTATTTATGTAGATTCTCATCTTTTCTGGAAGATGATTTCCCATTAGTACATTTCTGTAAAGCTGATATTAAACACAATACTTCAAGATTTCATATTTTCAGTGTTATCAAAAAGTCAACTAGGCTGGCAAAGATCTTTAAGATCATGAAGGACTGCCAAGTCCATCATTAAACCATGTCACTGAGACACTCACCTACACAGTTTTTCAACACTTTCAGGGGTGGTTATTCAGCAAATCAAATCACGGTTTACAACACTTTGGTTTATACGTCTTCCGTCAGTTGAGGTTAGTGGTCCCGGCTGTGTCCCCTCCCAGCTGGTGGGGTGTGGTGAGAAGCTGAAAAGGCCTTGATTCTGTGTAAGCAGTGCTCAGAAATAACTAAAATATCCCTGTGTTATAAGCACTATTTCCAGCACAAATTCAAAACACAGCCCCATACCAGCTACTAGGAAGAAAATTAACTCTACCGCAGCCAAAACCATCACAAACTTACATATATATACTTGTTTATTTGTGATACAACCAGAGCATGACCTAACCACCTACTTCTTTTGTCATGCTTCCATGATTTTTTCAGATTTGTTGACACATCTAGTGTGTCCTGTTGATGAGGACCTGTCACCTCACTGGCTGGCTATGTAATTCCTTTGTGTGTGCAGCCCTTTTCAGCTGCCGCATCACATATTCAAGTACATTTCTCATCTGCTGGGAATCATTACCAGCCGTAGGATTTTTTTTTCAATATCTCCTTGATAATAAACATTGTATAAAAATTGTCTTTTCTTTGTGTCATTCTTTCTATTACTTTTTTCAACATAAACTTGGTCTTATGTTGGACTCCTTTTTTTGGATAAGATCAGTTGTGTAAAAAATGAAGTAACGTGTGAGTTTAGAGCTTAATAGTGGGAAAGAGATGGACAGTCTATGAAGCAGAGGTCATCTCTCTATTCACAGAAGAGATTGGTTTGGTTTAGATCTTTCGTTCTCACTGCTGGTTTCAAAACCCCCTAATAAAATATCCTCTGCAATTAGTTGAAGTACTTCTTACTGCTTAATCAAGATCATCAATAAAGTTATTGAAAGACTTATGGAAAATCTTCCTAAAACAAATAAAATAAGCTTAGTCTTTCATATCTAATTTTTAGACTCTCAAGTTAAAGCAGAGGAATCTTTAATCAGGAATCATTCATAATAGAAAGTAATTTTGGTGACAGCATTTTTCCTTCCAGCAGTATGTGTTGATTCAGTGTTTCCACAGGGGCTCTAGCTCTCCTAAGATTAAGTAATCTATCTACTCAGCCTTCCTTTCAACATGATTGTATTGCTTGACACCCTGCCATCCAGACCATGATTCACAGTAGATAATGTCATCACCAAAAAAGAACAAGGGGGAGAATGCCATATGGAGAACCAATTATTGCCAGGTGGAAATGATTGGGCTAGGAGGTTGAGAATAAAGAATCATAAAATTGTAGACTGGTTTGGCTTGGAAGTAACATTAAAGATCATCTGGTTCCCATCCGTCCTTTTCCCCCTACCATGGGCAGTGACACCTTCCACTAGACCAGGCTGCTTAAAGCCCCACCCAGCCTGGCCTTGAACACTTCCAGGGATGGGGCATATTGTGTAACTCAAATCTATTTAACATTTTTTTATCACTGTTTGATTACAAAATATTGTGAAGGATTAAAGCTCTTTAGAATCTTTCTGCCCCGTGCATTTGGAGATGTTAATGACCAGTGCTTATAATCACAGCATCGCTTCCAAATGACTGCTGGATGGCCATATTGTGATATTTTAGTCAAACAATTGCGATACTGAATTAGCAAAGCAAAATTAAATCATTGAAGCTTAGTGTGAAAAATGATCATTCTTTGTTTGCTTCCACCTGGGTTTTATTATTCACCAAAAATGAGATAAGAGGTAGTGTTTTTCATTTATAGAAGGAAATGTTAGGTATTGCTGGTTATGGAAATTAGGTTTCTATTTTTGCCAAGAAGTCACACTGGAAGATGACCCATTGAATAAGAAGTTGTCAAGACTTCTGGAGTGTTAGGGAAATGATTTAGGGTTGACATGTAGAAAACAAATTGACAGCTGAACCAGCAGTCCACCATCGGAAGGACTGCAGCACAATGTTTGATATGCTCAAGACAGCTTACATCTTCCAGGAGGCAAGCAGCTGCATTTTATACCAGCTGGAGTCTTTGTATTGTTTTTACTTTCAGCTTGAGATACAATGAATAATTGAATAAATGGCATAACAGCCTCTAATTAAAATGCCTCAGGAAACTAAACCATCAGAGATTAAATGTATACATGAAAAATACCAATCTCACTATATTTTAGTAATAGAGCAGGGTTGGGGTTTTTTTCTTCGGGGATATAATGAGGTATATGCAGCTTTCTTGATGGACTTCTAATAGCATTTGTCTTAAATTTTAACTTTGATTTTAATTTCTTATGTTGGGACTTGCCTGTGAGGCTTTCTGGGAGTGGGAGATTGTGAATGTTTGGAGGATGGTTTCTGAAACACGCTTCATTATCGCAGAACTGTCCTCGCTTGGGGAAAGCCTCCACAAGTTTTTCCCAACACCTTCAGCCTGGTAACTCAAAGTAGTTTCCGAGCTTTTACTGACACTGTGTGGCAGAGGTAAGAACAGCAAGCGTTTTGCCTAAAGCCCTTGTTTCTGGCGGAAGGAAATGAAAGCATCTCCGGTGCGATGAAGGATTATAACAGCCGGATTACTCAATGACTATTAGAAAAATAGCTGCTCGTTGTGAAAGCTGGCCTGCGTGTTTTCATTTTCAGTTATTAACTGTAACTTTGAGTGGCTTTATAAAATAAAAGCAGAAATACAGAAAATAATAAAATACACTGGCCAGGCAGTTAGGTTCCAGTAGAGTTGCAGCAACTGGGAAAATCATGCACAGTAGGAGCACGTTTCTGAGTTACATTTCTCGGCAACCTTTTTTTTCCTCTTTTAATTTCTGAGCCTTTTTTCTTCAATGCCTGTGTTAATAACATTTTTCCCACTTTCATTCTCACTCTCATTTGTAGCCAGGAACATCAAAGGTTGCATTAAAGATTTGCATATAATGTTCAATCGAGGTTTTATTCAGAGCTGGTTTTACTATTCCATAGATTTTCAATCAGAGGTCTGAAGACCTCGGTTTGGGCCCCTACATTGTGCCATAACTAAGCAGGCATCTTGTTAACTCTGTGATGTCTCCCAAGTATTTTAGGAAGGCTGGTGCTGGCCTCTTCCCCTATTTTATGATTTTGGAGTACTTTTTGGTAAAATACACTCTGAGTTGAGAACCTTTACTACCTTTCCCATTCTTGCTTCTCTTCTCCAAGCTGAGAAGGAAAGCCACAGCTCTGCTATTTCACTCCAGGTAGGCAGATGGCATTTCCCACTCCATGGAGTTTTCTTTCTGTAGCATGTTTCTTTAGGGTTTATACAGGACCTGAGTGCCTTCACTTCTCTATAAAACTACCTGAGATGAAAATGCATATTTAAAGGAGTGAGAGTGGACAATATAAAAAATATTCTTTTGTTCTGATATTTAATTAGTTATAATATATTCAGTGGCATAGTCAAACCATTTTGCACTTATTATATATTTAT
>NW_009931091.1:0-14599 GCF_000696875.1 Nestor notabilis
CCTTTCCAGCCCTAACCGTTCTATGATTCTACAATTCTCTAATAATTTTCTGTAACATATGAGTTTTTTTGCAAAAGACTCATATTCAAGTAGTAATCTGGTCTGACTGATAAATAAGACTGCACACAACCTTCTCTCTTTTTCACTGTGATGTCATGCTACCACTTCTTTTACCTAATGTATATCTTGACACTAGAATGTGGCACTATATCATGCATAGAAGAGGTGACCAAAATGTTCTTATTGCATAAATTATCTAAAATGCATCACTGTAATTGTTTGTACTAAAATAATTGTCAATTTGTGGAGGAAAAAGGAGGGGGGGTGGGAAAAGTGCAAAAAGGATATGAAATCCTTATGTTCTTATAACATTTTTCCTACACCCCTGACATTTGCAAATTTTGTTCTATACAAGAATAAATGATTCTATAAAATAATACTTTGCTGTAAATTAATTCTTAAAAAGATAGACAAAGTAAACCTGTATGATCATCTGAAATTTAGTAATACCTTTCTTAGGAAAATGTTACTATCATCAGCACAAGAATAAGTTGCTATAAAGTAGATATAAGCTATTACTACTAAATACACTATTCCCCGAATTTTGCTGTACAATAATTAACACAGAAAATTATTCTCATATTAACATGGTATTTTTATATTTCACCAGAAGAAGGCGGGAACATGCCACACATTGAAACAGAAAAGGAAATAAATTTTTCCCCATGCATCTCAAAAACCACCAAAAAGATTGACTGTAAAAAAAGCCCTGATCCAAAAATTCTAGCACTGAAAGAATCCCAACAATGAAATAACTAAAATCCAGGCAATCCAGACTACTTTACACGCTTTTCAATTCAGCAAAAATTCAACAGGTTTAACAGTCTAAACAGAAGCCAAACTCCTTGAGCTCTCACTTGGGTAAATACATATGATTTCTAAGGGAAACTTGGGGAAAAAAACCCACAAAAACCAACCAAACAAACAACAACATAAAAAAAAAAACCCTAAAAAAACCCCCAAGCAAACAAAAAAACCCAAGAAAAACCCAACCAACCAACCAATCAACCAAAAAAAATTCTAACTCCATGAAAGTGTGAGAAAAATAAATCACAAATGCATATACATGGTGTAATTTTGGCTTAGGATATGAGAGGGACCCACAAATTCATAAGTGTAATTTATCATCAGGGCAAGCCAAAGAAAGCACTGCACACACAAAGAAAACCTACTCATTTTCACATGCAAGGGACTCAGACCAAATAAAAAGCCTCCTATTAATATCAGTAGACTTTAGATAAGTTCTCAGACATGGCCACACTTGACAGGCACACTCAATCCACAAGGTATTGTTTTAAGTCTGCCCTACAATATAAATTATTGACCTGACAGGAGGAGAGAGTGGATGTGTCTAAAGCTGATTTAGGAGAAATCTAACAGTACTCTTGCCTATAGACAGGCCATCACGGTACACAAGGGAGTCCCTTCCGTTTCTCATCTGTAAAAAATTTAAAATTTTGGGAATTGTTGATTTCCTTAATACTTACTCCACATTTGTTGATATATTAACATTTCCCATTATTCATAGTGTTTAATAGTTTCTAGCTAGCTTAAACCCCACAGAATTAACTTCACATTCAGAATATCCATTATTTTCAAAGGACACGTAAAAGTGAAAACCTTTTATTAGATAAGCTTCATGTTCTTAAAGGTGCATGTGCATACCTGGCAGAGGGTTCCCAGATGCTTTGCATTCAAGATGGATTGGATTATTCACCACAACTGTTTCATTTAACATTTTCCCTTCATCTTCCAGACTGGGTGGTTCTGGAGGAAAGAACAAGGCATCAGATTTTCATTAATTCAGCCACCCAGCTAGCAAAACATCTGATAACAAAAGTAATCTGCCCTCTGAGAAACTTTGGGCAATGAATTGCATAATCTTCAACTGCTGGATGACCAAGGAATTTCTCAACAAAGTTCATCTTTGAAACAGGACTACTCTCTAATTACATAACCTCACTAGTGTTAATAATACATTATTTTTTTTTTTTCCTAAGGAAAATAACACTTAAAACGGACTTGCAGGAAATGGGTGCAAAGCACAGCACAGTAATTCTTCTAATGTGGCAAGCTCATCTCACTTGAATTGCTAACATTAAAGTGAATGTTGCACAGGGCTTTAACAAAGCAAGACTTTTTACTAAAGTTTATACATTTGAAACATGACAGCAACACCAGATAATGACACTTTGAACATGAAGGCTGAGAGTGGAATTGGTATTTATGAACATGGGACTTACACTAAAATTAACTATGATGTAACTAAGACGAGTGTTTTCTCTTTCTAAGTCTCATCCATGGGGATACTGCAATGTCTCTTCATTTCAGTTGAATATTTTCAAGTTACTGATTCAGGTTGACAACTAAAGACAACACTATCATACTCATCATGAGCATTTTGCCACAGTCCATTCCCACACCTCCTGAGGATTCCTGCACCTCCTTTGAGGACTGGGTCACACCAAGAATGCACATACTTTGTGACCACTTTGGAGGCAAATATACAGAAATCATGGTGACAGCATTTATTAAATTCACATGCAAACAGCAGCATTGCGAGTTTCCCTGATTCCTTTTTTTCAGCTGCAAAAAAATTCCTTTTAAACAGTCTGAACACACACACACATCCCAAAAAAAGCCCTCATAAGAGAATGCTTCTTTCTCAGAAAAGTCATTCCTGTAAAATTTCCCCATTGCAAGGTCATGGGGAATACCATTACCCCCCGACAACTTATAATCAAATTAGTAATACCAACAGTGGCAAGTCATATCTTGCTTCAGAAACATAGTGTACCCTTCTGAGTGGTGGGTTAGTGGCAATGTGTTTGGCTTCTTGGGATACCTCTGCACAAAGTAGTTAACTGGGAAGTCATTCACAAGAAAGGTAAACCCCAAGAAAGACAGCTTTTGCCCTCACTTCTTACTAATGCATTGGGACAAAGAAAGAAAATTGAAAGATGGATGTGCAGAGACATCAAAAAGAGCTTAAAACAGAAGGAAATACAGATGAAAAAAAGCTGCCTTAGAACAGCCATGTTTAGCTTCTAACTAGAGGCAGAAACATTACCATGCACATGAAGCCGAATGTGCTGTTGGGCTTCTCCTGCAGCATTTGTTGCCACACAAGTGTATCGGCCAGCATCTTCAAGCAGGGCCTTGACAACTTGCAGAGTACGGCCTGAAGACTCCAGCTGTACCAAAAGAGAGAGCAGGGAATCACTTTACACAACAATTCCAGGCAGAGCCAATAAGCATAATGGCAAAGCAGATGTTTACGCTGAATACAGCCAGTCTCATCTTTCTTCTAACCTTGAGCTAATATTCATGCAAGAGGTATCCTGGTAGTTCAGAGAGACTTCAGTGTTCCTGCGATATCAGGATTATTAGCTGTACAGCTCTAAGGAGACCTAGATGGCAGAGGGACAGGCAAGCAAAGTGAAGACTGCAGGAAGAGAGATATCAAAAACTGCAGGCAAGATATCAAAACCTGTTCCAGCTTGAAGTAAATCAAAGCCATTACAAGCGCTCAACCCCTGAAGCATGCAAGCACTGGTAAGAGGTGTTCATTGAAAGTAAGAAACTCACAGTGACAGGTGAACTTACAGGTAGGTGCTGCAATGGCAGTGCTTATAGAAAAACTCATCTGATGCTGCTCCACAGCAACAAGTAAGTAGACCCACCTTGTAACTGGCAGATAAACATACCTTGAAGGTTAAAGTACAATTGAAAGGAGACAGATGATGATTTTATGGTCATGGACTCTTCTGATGGGATTCAGTCTACTGAACGCTGCTATTCAATCTGAGATACTGTCCTACAAAGCTAAAAAGCCCACTGCTCTCCAGGATTGATCTTTAGCACTTTTATATCACAGCATGAGGGAAGCAAAAGGAAAAGAAGTACTAACATATATAATTTATTGTAACTATCTTTCATGGTTTGGATCCCATCGAAGAGTAGTGCTTACTCTTATATTTCCTCTGGCTGTGTTTACTGGTTGACCATCTTTTAACCAAGTTATGGAAGGACTGGGAATGCCATTGGCTATGCACTGCAGTGTCACAGGCTTGTATATCACAACAGCTCTCTCAGAAGTCCCAGCTGATTTGATAGTTGGAGGAACTGCAAGAAGCACCAGAAACATAAATGAAGTATCATTTGAACATATACATTTAAATATGTAGAAGCAACATCCCACAGGTAAAAGCAGCTCTACTTCTATTTTATCCATTTTCATCACCAGTTTTTTGAAACACTAAATAAATAGACTTTTACAGAAAATTTGAGGACCTTCTTGCCAGCAATATAAAATAAAGGCAGTCTGCTGTTTCTCCGCCTCTCGAGTAACCTACCATGCACAGTAACATCAAGTTCCTTTTCGTGTTCTCCCGCCTTATTTGTAGCCACACATTTATAGCGGCCAGTGTCTGACACTTGAGCTCGAGAGATGAGAAGTTTTTGTCCATTTAATAAGATCTTAAGTCCAGCTCCCTCTTCAACTGTTTGGCCGTCTTTCAACCACCTAACAAAAATAAAGTACAATCTCAGATTTCTATGAAAGTAAGATCAACAACACTACTAAAATATGTACAATTCTATTAAACAGAATGTTTCAGTAACTCTGTCTGCATTTTCAGGAAGGTTTAGAGATGCCAGGTAGTATTCTGCTTTTCTGAGTGCCACAGCCCACACTGGTTTATCAGAAGTAGGTAGAATAGGGAAACATGCACTGAAAAATTCAGAAAGATGACAGGTAGGAAGCAGTAGTGAAAGGGGAAACCCCCAACAGAGGCAGGCAGAAATCTCCAAAGCAAAAGCATCACCCGTGGCTGATGAAAAGTGCACAGTTGCATTAGCAAGGGAACATGAGTTTTGTCAGCTCTCCTTATCTATCCTAATTTCCCGAATGTGCATATTTGCACAACATACCAAACTACTTTAAAATAAAATCCTGATCCTGACATATGTGTTCCTGATGCTGTTTTCAGTGGAGCCAGGAGTTTGTCCTCCACACATTAACTATCACTAAAAAACATGGACAGTTCATACAGACTACCTCCAAGCTCACCTAATCAACTAGCTTTTTTTTTTGTTTGGTTTTTGGTTTTTGTTGTGTTTTTTTTTTTTTATCTACTGTCAATCCCCTTACGTGATAGTTGGTGAGGGTGTCCCTGTTGCTGAACAATGTAATTCCAACGGGCTATAGAGAATCACAATGTAGTCCAAGAGCTCATCCCCACCTTCCACAAATGGTGGGACTGTAAGAGAGAAAAATGCATCAAAAAGAACATTTAAGGATCAGAAATATCATAGAATCATAGAATAGTTTGGGCTTGAAGGGACCTTAAAGATCATCTATTTTCAACCCCCCTGCCATGGGCAGGGATACCTTCCACTAGATCAGGCTGCTCGAATCCCTGTCCAGCTAGGCCTAGAATACTTCCAGGGATGGGGCAGCCACAACTTCTCTGGGCAATCTGTTCCAGTATCTCACCACCATCACAGTGAAGAATTTCCTCCTCATATCTAATCTAAATCCACACTCCTACATCTTACAACCATTAAAGTCTATCTTAAATAATGTTAAAACCAAAATAATCTTGACATCTATCTCACTTTGGATATGCACTGATTTGTAGATCATAACGAAGCACTGTTCCTTTTTGAAGGGAAATATCTACCCAATGATATTTTGTGGCTTCAATTCACTCTTCTAATACTTCTTTCTGTCTTGTTTGGGGTTTTTTTCCAGATTCTGTCAGAACAACCTTGTGAATGAGGAGGGGGGTGAGACGGATGGCAGAGGACAGGACAACAACAAGGGACTTTTAGCACCCTCTGTCAGCAGAATGAGAAAACAAAGGTGCAGAAACCCCTTTTCCATGACCTCTTCACCCTGTCTCATTCGCTTGTAGGAGTGGGTAGGCTGAGGAGAAAGGACTGCCATACAGCTCCTCTCAGCTCTTTCACTGACTAGCAAGACCAGTGAGATATACCTGAAGCAGCAGAAGGGGTGTTCTACATCTGCATGCAATAGTATGCAATGTTCTTCAGGACAGCAGTTCAAAGCCTAAAAATCAAGTTCTTAAATAAACCCTTCCATGTCACGAAGGATGATTAACATTTGTACAATTCATTTACCTAGAGACGTACAGAAGGGACTGCTGACATGCAGAGTTTGGTAAAGGAGAAGAAAAAAAAAACCCCTCTTTTTCAAGAACAGGTTCAAGTTTTGCACAACATGACCCAAAATTAAGAGAAAAGCATTCTCTCCCCAGAGGAACTACCCAATGCTATTTTTAATGGATACCTTTCATATCTATGATTTTCTTCTCTGAAGGCAAGTCAGAATTTTAAAGGTTACTGAGAGTAATATTTACCTACCACATGAACAAAAACTCCCAAGAACTAACCTGAAAAGTAAGAATCTTTAAAGTGGCCTGTAACCCTGAAGAGAAAAAATATGCAGTGCCCAAGGTTAACTAGATACATAGGTTGTCTAACAGATCTTCGTATAACAATACCAACAAAACCAAAACCATTCTTTTTTAGGTTAATGGAAATCTGATAAATAAGTATTTCTGTTGCTCACACACCTAAGATTTCAACTTCATATTTGATTTCTTCTTCTCCAGCTATGCTTGTGGCCACACAGATATACTGGCCCCGGTCAGCCTCAACGGCGTTCAGAATCTCCAGCTTCTTCCCACCAGATACAACGTGGAGGTTGTTGCTTGCTTTCACAGGCACACCATCTTTTAACCAAGTAAGTAGAGGCGGAGGGTTGCCAGCAGCTTTACACTCTAGCATCAGTGAATTGCCAGCAATCACCTGCCTGTTCTGGATTGTGTCAGCATCACCCTCAATTACTGGAGGGACTGTAGAGAGGAAAAAGTATATTGCAAGTGATTAATTCTATAGCCAGAAAATGTATTAAGAGCAAATGGGTTAGTTCCTCCCCACCCACGCTGGCTTTATATGCCATTATGTCACGCACAATTTCATGTGAGAATTTGCTGCTGGGGCAAGCGAAGACAAAGGTGAAACAGAGAAGTCAAATGATGAGTTCAGTATTGACCAGTTAAGGATCTGCAGGTCTTTGAGATGGAAGA
Organism: Nestor notabilis; assembly: GCF_000696875.1. Classification (NCBI taxonomy): domain Eukaryota; kingdom Metazoa; phylum Chordata; class Aves; order Psittaciformes; family Psittacidae; genus Nestor; species Nestor notabilis. Next base: position 7,176 of record NW_009931091.1, read on the forward strand.
ACTAAATATGAAGGTCTTAAAACTGTACGCTGAAGATCCTGCCAGAGTTGTTATTTCAGGTAAGTGTTGTTTAGCATGCACATGTGAGAAAGGGAAAGGGTACATGGAGAAGAAATAGTTTTGATACTTCACTAAAGCATGGTATCAAGGTCTGTGAAGTCAAAATCTTTTTGAGAGTCACATAAAGCACAGGGTGTAAAGCTCCTTCTACGTAGTCCCGCTAACAAAGGCCAGCCTTTACATTCAGCTGTTGACTGCTGTGTGCCCTTGACAGGCTTGCAAAGTTTGCTAATGTTAAAGGCAGAAAAGCTTTCAAAATGCGCTTCCTGTAAGATGACAAATAACCAAGGTCAATAAACTCTCACTTACTGTATACATCCACATCATACATTTTCTCAGCAGCTCCAGCAGCATTGGTCACACGGCAAGCATACTTTGCAGAATCTGATACTTGGGCATGAGGTATCCGCAGGAATTGCCCTCTATCCACATACAGAGCTTGGGGGTTGGAAATAATTGGGCGTCCATCTTTGTACCATGTAATGGTAGGAACAGGAATTCCCTTGGTTTCGCATTCCAGATTTATAAGGTTGTTAAGAAGTGCTGATACTTCTGTGGTAATATTTCCTCCTTTAATACTAGGAGGGACTATTTCAGAAGACAAAACAACATTAAATCCTTAGTACACAACTCTCTGCAGATTTAAATAGATTAAACATTAGAATGCTGTAAGAATAAAAAAAATTTAACTTAATCAGACTGCCAACCCTTTTTTTTCTTTTTTCGTTTTTTTTTTTTTTTCCCCAAGCAGAGTTATACATTGCCTGTACAATTCTATGCACATACAGAGTGGAAAATATGAAGCGAACACAACATGCAGGGCCACCATGTATTTAAGAAACAAGTGTGAAACTGAGGTGCACTGCTGCCTTCCCAGTGGTACCTGGAAACATCTACCTTCTAGGCTCCCACATTTGCAAAGTTAGGACAGCTGGGCCTCCATGTGTCCTGCAATGCATTTGGGCATGGCTCTGCCTCTTCCCTGTCTCTGAAGGGTAAAGAAAGATCCATCCCTCTACATCCTGTGAGGTGCATCCTTCCAACAAGGAACAACGACCTGCCATTTAAAGTGCCAAATACATCTACTTCCTCTACAACTGCAGTGGGAAATGCTCAGTACTCCAAACTTCTGAAGATGAAGTCAGTCACTTTGAGACTAAATATGAGCTTAGCAGTCTAGCTTTATCCTTCTGTTTTTGAAACTCCTGGCCCGTAGTCATTTCCCTTGCTTGCTAGGCAGCACTACTCAGATTTTTCTAGCAAGCAAGTTCTCGTGTAAATCAGCCAATATAAAGAGTTCATAAATCTCTGTAGAAGTAATAAAAACACAGTGCAATTGGCAAGAACTAAATTTATGATTACTGAAAGTACTAGACACATCTGGCAGACTTATTAACTCCTCTGTTGCCAAACATTCTCGGTATATCCTTGACTTCCACTGTTTCCATAGAGTCCATTTTAAAATGCCACTGCAGAAATGTAAAGTGTCAGTGAATGGATCTACACCTATGAGATGTAGATTATCAAACCATGATGAAATATCTTTCTAACTAAATAATTTGTGTGCAAAAATATGCAAACCTAAAAAACATGCTGAAACACACCCAGTTCAAAGGCAAAAGCTTTTCTCTATCAGCAAATGGGTAAGAGTTCTAAGATGGTATTTTGGGAAAACTTCAAAGCCAAAAGTAGAGCTAAACAACTAAAACAAAATAAGAACTAGCAAGAATTGGTGTCTAGGTTCCTCACTTACTCTGTGGACAGTCAAGATTAATGAGAAATTTAAAAGTAAAGAGATATTCCATTCTACTGTCATAAATTCGCCTCTCTTGTCTGTGGAACCTGAAGTAAGGTCTACTCATCTTCAAGGATTTTATCTGTGTGAGTTTTTTTACTACTCAAATCCCCCAGCAGCCAAAATTGCCTGCAATCGTTACATCATTTTCTTTGTTTTGGATGCAAAAGACTTCACTGTGACTGGTGTACAGGCATATTACTATGCACATGGTTCTTCCATGCTTCAGAAACATCCCAGATAAGGGAAATAATGTATAATAATTTCACGGTTATCAGACGAAAAGACACACAATCTTCAGAAGCAAATCCATAGCAAATGGGGGCTCACCAGCTTAAGGGCTCACAGATCCAAATTCCTACCCTTCACACTCTGGGCACCAGTGTGTTATGCTACCTATAGATTTCTGCATTTGTTTCTCCGTAATTTCTGCTAGCACTGTACTCTATCAGTTTTCACGTCAAACTAGGCTTCTACATGTTCTTTGTCTTCCAAACTGAAAAATTTTTCCCCATCATCTTTGAAGTCCTCCTTCAACACCTACCTCTTCCTTCTTCCATGGATTTTTCCACTCATTTTCTCTCATCTGATAATATCCTAACTTTCATTAAACTTATCTAATCACAAGAATTGACTGTTCTGCATGTCTTTGGTAAGACTCCAGTGCTTGCAAAACCACGAAAGTATAGCCAATGTACTACAAACTTCATAAAAATAATAATAATATTAACAAGGTTATATTCATGCTAGTGCTGCTTTTCCTGCTATAAATTACATCAATTTAAGCAAGATAATATGCCACACTATCTGAAGATTATCTGGAACATTCTTTTTCAAAGACTATTTTGGTTTGATTTTTACTGGTTTTGCACTTTGCTTTATACTTTTGCGTTAACTTTAACTTATTCCTGGCTGAATTCACTGCTAGTACTAGGTTTAGGAAAACAAACATGAGTGTATTAAAATCTAATTAATTTTGTTTTCCCTAAGATCAAAATAATGAAGCCAATGTGTTAATAAAGTAAGCAAGTTGAAACTAATTAATACCAAATTTGAGAAGGACCTTCAAGACTCTTGGCTTTCACGAATTAGAAACTAATAAAAAGCACAAAAGCACATAAACACTGCTTTAAGACCAAACTTGTAAATAGTACATCCATACTTCACACACATAAACACTAAAAAAAGATCACTTTGTGAACAGGTATTAAGTTATGTTTCTGTACAAGTTTTGCAGGATCAGAGCCTTACGTTGTATATGTCTGAGTATCCCCATTCAAAAAAGACATCTTATGAGTAAAATTAAAGGATCTTCTAGAACCTGGCATTGTATAAACTTACTATGGATGATCAGCTTGACCTCCTTAACTTGTTTGCCAGCAGTGTTGGTGGCGCTGCAGTGATAACGACCTTTGTCAATCCTTCGAGCATTCTTTATGTGTAGAACTTGATTTTTGTCCAGAAGCTCAACATTAGGATCACCCAAAAACAAGGGCCTGGAATAGAGATTATTTTGCTTCACAGAACTCTGACCCCATGTTTTCAACATTAATTTAAAGGGACAGTAGTAAGAAGGGGTCCTTTAACAGCAGTAATTGTACCATTAAAAGTACCATTTAGCACTAGAGTAACAGCATTAACCTGAAGAATGACCATAAAGTGACAAATTATTATCATTAACTTTATTCCTAATTTTTGAAGAAACCAAAACACAGAAGTACTTTACTCAGGTCATTCAGGATGTCAGCATCAGAGCCAGAGGCCCACTCCTGACCTCAGTTCCTTTTTCTAATTATTTAGGTCATGACAGTCCTTTGCTGATAACAAAATGTTGACTACTAGATGTGTCAACATATCAAACCAAAGATTAAGGAATTGTCGTATCAGAATATCTGTGAGTACTAGCCAATGTCTATACTGAACTACATTGTTAAACACCAATGCTGTTTAAAAAAAACAAAAATCACAGTCTGTTTTGACTTTTGGCTAGTCTTTAAGCCATCATGCCATGTTTGACATGGGTACAGTCTACCAATGAAACAATCATCTCAGCAAAACAACTGTATTTTAACTGATGCTATATTAAAAATAATCCAGATAGAATAAACTCAAATAAATGGTTATGATTATCAAGCTTCAAGCATTTTCTGGCTTCAAAGACCATAAATCAGTTCTGCAAGTGCTGATGTCAGTTATAGGACAGTTCATGAAGAAAAGCAGGATGCTAACTTTTGATTAGAGAACTTACCACTTCACACCCCCACAAATTATAGCTGATGACAATAACTTAACACGAAGTAGTTAAAAGCAGAGCTTACTGGTAACAGCTCACCTTCTTCCTCTATGTTCTAAGGAAGGAATAACCTAGACACAAACCACAAAAGCTATAATATACTTACTTGCCATCTTTGAACCAGTGAATGTCAGGAAAAGGGAAGCCTTTGGCTCTACATTCCAGACTAATTTGCTGGTTGAGGATGACTGCAACTTCACCAGGGGTATCAGCACCTATTATACTTGGTGGAACTTTAAAAAGACAAACATTACAGGAAGAACCTTTATTTAGACAGGGAAGGTATGCTATAAAACTGGAAGAAATGCGGTAGCGAATCATACTATTCCCTTGAAACAACTTTAGTTTTCACTGCAAAGTGACTTCTCTTAGATCACATCATCATTTCTACCATGACAAGCATTTCCACACTTGTGCTGGTGAACTGAATATAAGACAACTCCTATACACCCAAAATACAAAAAAAAGCACCAAAGACCAAAACCCAGAAATGAAAAAGAGCATTTTGTCTGTGCTACTACAAGAATGGTAAATTTTAGGTATTCAAAAGCCACCATGATGAGCACTTTGGCAGCCAATATTTTATGGGCAGTGAGAGGAAGAATCTATTTATAATGAATTTAAATTTATTGGTTTCTTAACTATCAACTTTTTCACAGCACTGACTTGAAAAAACAAAAAACAAACAAACAAAACCAGCCAAACAAACCCAAACCAAACCCCAAACAAAACAGAAACCCCACTTCCCCCAAAGAAAACCCCATGGAACTAACCTAGTATATCTAGGTTAAACAGCTTCTCAGAACTTCCTGCTATATTTATGGCTTTGCATGAATATTGTCCAGCATCACCAGCAGTAGCTTTAAGGAGCTTCAGTATCTTCCCACTGTGCAAAATCTGCAGAGTACTGCTTTCCACAACCTTAAAAGAACCCAAGACATTTAACTTATATGATCCAAGTTACATCAGCCAAATATGACAGCTGGATTTTTATAAGAAAATAGTAGTTTTAGTCTAGGGCTAATCTGTTTCCCTCTTTCAGTTACAACACTAATCTCCTCAATTTCTGCCATCTATTTGATATGACTTGCAGCTCAACATACAATAAGGAGTGGAAAAACCAAAGAAATTCTTCATCCATCAGTAAATGGTCAGCCACAAAGGTGCATAAGTGGTCTCTCCTCACTTAAACTATCACTTATCAGCTTCAAATAGAAGTGTAGGTCTCAAGAATAATCCTGAGGAATTCAAATAACCTCCAAGAGTTCTTATTTCTCTGTCTATAGAATGAAAAAAATACCATTATTGGTCCCCTTTGTAAGGACTCTGGCATTTATGATACTGGAAGATTGCTAAGTCTAATTCCCAGGGGAATCATAAAAATAAAATTTACTTTTGACTTATGGAACAGCTGAATGAATGGATTAGCCATATTTAGCTGGCTTTCTGTGTGGGTGCTCTTATGCAGTTTAAATATACATAAAGGCATGTATGCGCATTTATTTTAAATGAGTTCTTATACTAAGCACTCAAAAGTCAACGCATAACTGACTGATGATGGCTGTGTTACTTCACTTAGGTTAACCATACAGACCTGGATATCTTCTTTATACCAGGAGATAATGGGGAAGGGGTTACCAGATACTTCACAGAAGAGATTTACAGGGTGATTAACAACTACAGATGTATTTGTCACTTTTTCTTGATCTCTAATTTCAGGAGGAACTACAAGAAAGCACAAAGTCATGTATTAAGCCGCCTATTCCAGTGATTTCCCACTTCCTCCTTCCTCCCCAATCATGAACCACTGCAATCTGAATTTCCCAAGCCCTTTTCATTCCCTCCCCAGCTTTTCCATTTGCCTCTTGGCTCTGGATGTATCTCCTTGTGTCCTTTCTTCTCTTTCTCAAAAAACAGTCTCTTCCTGCCCAATAACAGAATTCCATGGAAATTAATTCAAATGCAATCACCAACAGCATGTTAAGATAATTATCTTAAGATTTAAATTAAATTTTATTTAAGCTTAATCTTAAAATATCATGTTATTTGCTTAGCATATAAAGGAAGCAGATTCCAGAGAGTCATCATTCCTCTCCACTGCTTCAGTCATGCCCAAGAAGATTTGCCTATCATTTGTTCCATTCTGAATGCAATGATAATGGCTTTATGTAGTGGATTAGAAAGCTCAGACTCCATTGATGAGCCCTGTTGGCACAAGATGGAATTCCTCTTTTTCTCTGAATAAAGATAAGGCTATAATCCTACCCAGGCATCAGAACTCACTATCATGGGAAGTGAATAAGGCTGGAATAAAAGTACTCCGTAAGAAACAAAAATCAAAACATATCTTGAGTCCACCTGTAAAGTTTCTATTTTCCAGTTGGGATTCTGGAAGATTATCAGGAGCAAGAATTCTCCCACATTTGTTCTGATAAATAACTTTTCTCATATTTGTATGAAATGCAGATCTATCCCCCAATCTTTAATTTCTACAGCACAAAAGTCTTCATTTGTTATATGCATTAAAGTTTTCAAGCACTGCTGGAGCCCTCTACCAATGAGACGCACATAGTTCTTTGAGCAGAACACATACTTTGTGTACAAAGTCACAGAGAACAGGAACAATATTAAAAAGTATAGAGTATCAGAGTAAAAGAACTGCAAGTACTCACACTAGATTTTATAATTTAACTGTACATGGGCAGGTTTGTGGCATGCAATTTCCAACAATAAAAGAGAAGAAGTTCTTCAAACCCAGTTCCTCAATAGTTGTATTTATTATTTACCGTTAACCTTCAGGTTATATTTTCTTTCTGTGCTTCCAGCTTCATTGGTTGCCACACAGATATACTCTCCATTATCAGCAGGTGTAACAGAAGCTATGATCAGCAGTGTCCCATCCTCCAGAATTGAAATCCCTGGTTCACTACCTGCCAGCTGTCTTCCATTACGTAGCCATTTGATGACAGGCTTTGGAGTACCTAACAAGAAAAAAGTGAAACTTTGAGAAATGCTTTGCTCAACTCAGAATAAGAAAGATGCAAACAATTCCCACGGCTAGGTGGAAGTTATATTGGCAAGGACAGGGCACAGGTAAACCATGAGCTTTCAAATTTAGAGGAAGTCCTGTGTCCTGGGTTCAGCTATAGCAGTCATTTTTTCTCCTTCTTAATAGCTGGTACAGTGCTGTGTTTTTGACTTTCAGTCTGGGAACAACGCTGTGTTGCTGGTGGAAGCAACCATCAGATGGCTGGAAAAATACGCTGTGCCCCACGC
>NW_009931092.1:0-5734 GCF_000696875.1 Nestor notabilis
CTGCCAGACATGAGAAGGTTGATTTGAGTCTGAAGTGCACTACCAAGCAAGAAAGCTCAAAGTATTTTCAGTTCCTGCTTTTGGCAGTACCTCCTTAGCCCCATGCACCTCTTCACCTTTTCAGTTAGGAGAAGTGCTCCTACACTCTCAGAATTATAGAATCCCAGACTGGTTTGGGGTGGAGGGAGCTTAAAGCTCAACCAGTTCCAACCCGTGCCATAGGCGGGGGGCCCCTCCCCCAAAGCAGGTTTATCCAAGCCCCTGTGTCCAACCTGGCCTTGAACACTGCCAGGGATGGGGCAGCCATCTGCTCTTCTCCAGGCTGAACAAGCCCAATAAGCTTGTTGATGTTCCAACATCTTGTTGATGTTCCTCCTGTAGGACTGCTTCCCAATGCTCTCTGTGAGGAGCCCCCCAGGATTGACAATGGGATGCACAATGGCACAAAGGGAATGGTCTTTTCCCATGGCACCGTTGTAGCTTATAAATGCAAGGAAGGTTTCACCCTTGCTGGAGCAGCCTTTCTTCAGTGCATTGCGGGAGATAAATCCTGGGGAGACTGGAACAAGCCTGCTCCTGAATGCAGAGGTGATGATCTCCTATGTCTGCCTCGTTGCCTCTTTGTCTTCTGTTTTCTCCTTCTTCTCTGAATCCTCAAATCATGTAATTCTACTAAGTAGTAAGTCTTTGGTTCTTCCTGAAACAGCTTCAGTTAAAATCTAGGGCCAAAAGAGCACAGTTAGGTTGCAGCACGGACTCATGTATTGGAAATGTATCCTGGTAAATACATCTGGGTTTTAACAGATGAGCATCCATGAAGATGTTTGGGCTGTGCAGGGGTCCCATTCCATGTGTTGCTTGAATTGTCTTCCATGTGCATTGGCTCGGATTTGAGCCTGCTGTGTAGTTTGATGAGTTACTGTGCTGACCGCTTTGCTGAGTTTCACGTTTTGGTTTGCTTCCCTTCCAGGTGGAGCGAGCATGATCATTGCTGGTAAGTCACACACATTCCTGAATCCCATGTACTGTGTTCCTGCCCATCTTTATGTTGTTGTCTCCTGGGTGGAATAGGCTTAAAAGCTGCCTGCTTGTCTGTTGTCATATTTATATTGTTGCTTTAAGATCATGCTATGAAAAAGGGGAGCAGAGGCAAAGGGGGACAGAGAGAAAAAAGAGTTGAATGTGAAATGAAACTGAAGCTTCTTATCTGTCTCTTATAGGAATCTTCCCCCTCCTCCTGGCAATGCTCATTATGGACATCTAGATTAAGGAGAGGGCACAGCAGGAGGTACCTGAAGCTGTGTTGGACCTGATCACGCTGATCCCAATGGTCCCCTTGTCCTTCCTGTGAAACCGGCCTTGAAACAGCAGTCAACAGACCTTCAGGGACAAGTAACTCCTGTGCCGGGCTGGGAGGCTGGGAATGCCGTTCAGGAATCAAGTGCAGTTATCCCTGTGTGAAGGTGCCAAAGACCTTAACACTGTAATAGAGTAGGCTCAAGAAAACCCTTCACTTTAGGTACCACCACATATTCAGTTTCTCAGCCCCATGAAGGTTATGTTGTGCCTGGTCCTGGTCAGGAGGTGGACAGTGCTGCCAAGAGGATTAACTGTGAATGTCTTCACTCGAGTGATAGGTACTTTAAAAAATGGTTTGATGCAAAAAGGTTGCTTCAGTCTGTGAGTACTGAAGGCATTGAAAATGTTCATACAAAAGCAACAGTTGAAGGTGAGTCTGAACCGTTGTGCAAATAGCAGTTCTTACAGATCAGTAACTTAACCGGAGAGAAAACAGCTTAATGCCTTATTACAAAGAACTACTGTTCTCACTCTTTGCTCGAGTTAGCTTTAAACTTCAGCTGAATAGCTCTGCCCTGGCACTATCTTTGTATCACATTGAGGCTCTTCTGGAAGTACCTCGCACAAATACCCTGTCTCTGCAGTGGCTCAGTGCTTTCTTGAAGCTTTTTGTGGGCTGAAAGCCCCACGAGCGACACAGAGAGGGGATGCTCGGGGGCAGTGGAGCTCATCCCCTGGCTTAAGCTGTCTGAGCTGAATGTGGAACTTGCAGGTGTCTTGGCAGATGCCACCCAACATCAGGAAGCTGCTGCATGTGAATCTGTTCACTTCTCACACACCACCTGCCTGGGGCAGCTGATGGGGGAATGCTGCTGAGTTTGCACTGAAAAGGCTTTTTCAGGTGGTGCTGTGCACCCCAACACTGCTGGCTCCCACTGCAGGTGAGCCGGGTGCTGGCTCAGCCCCAAGGGGCCTCAGGGCTGCTGTCATGCTGCACCCTAGGTAGACGCAGAGGCACATCAAGCCAAAGCCTTAATTTACTCCAGCAGGACACAAGTCCCCCATCTTTTGTGTGCTTTGTTTTCATCCTGTTGTACCTGACCTAGTTGATCATTGTGTTGAGGATGGTTTGCAAGGGTGGATGGAGGTGAGTGAGGAAGCTGTCCCGTCCCCAACTTGAGCCAGGCTTTGGCAGTGCCAAGAGGACAACTTGGATAATGGGGCCCAACCCAACTTGTCTAAACCAAAGACATGGGCAAAAGTGCCCTTGATTTATTTGGCTGATGAAAGCCCACTGTGTGGTGCTGTTGTACTTGCCTGGTTTTAACTTGGCCCTGCTAAATGATCTCTTAGTAAGCTAAAGACGTACGTAGCATCGCACAAAATGAAGTAAAGATTTGAAGGCTTCCTGGCAATGCTGTTTATTAGGGAAACAAAACTGTGATCAATTTAAACCTGTTAAGCTTGAATCCAGCTTGAGATGTCAGGACTTTTAGCTGCTGGTAAAGCAAGACTTTGAGGTTTGGGGTTTTGTCTTATGCAGAGGTAGATAACCCATCTGAGCTTCTCCTGATGCGCAGTTGGGAACAGGAAGTGTTTGAAATGTGTCGACTGCATCTTTTTTTGCTTCTGCATTTTGACCCTTGATTTCCTGTTAACAGGAACATGCATCAAATGAGGGGGGAAAAAACTCAAATGGCTGTTTCCATCAATACGTTAGTCTTGTTCCAAACAGAACCACAAAGTTCTCCCTTCCCAGCAGAGCACTGTCCTGGTCAGCTCTCGCTGAGATCCTGTTTTCAGAAGCCAGTCTTGCAGAACAAGCAGATTCCTGGGTATTTTTACCTACCTCTTCCCATAAGCTGTGTGAGTGATGAGATGAACAAAACGCAACGTAAAGCCTCATAGCTTAGTGTCGGATTCTGTTTTGGTATTCTAATCCCAACACAATTGTTCCTCCTCCATATAGTCCAGAGTGGTTTTTCCAAGTGATTTAATACCTGATTTGGAGATCAGCTTGAAATGATCTCCCTGTAACCACATGGAAGGAACTGTGAATGCTGTGACATAGCTTACGGGTCCCATCACTAACATTTAATGTTGAAGAGAGCTTATCTACTGTGTGTGTAATTGAGTTGTACATAATTTTACTTTAGAATCTGAGTATAAATGTTGGATATGTAAATATTGGAAGCTCTCTGTCAATAAAAGGGAGAAAAAAACTTGAGTAATGTGTGTCTCGCTGCTTGATTTAGGCTTAGAAAGCATCCTCTGCTGTGCCCAGGGGGAAGATGGAGGTTGCTGTGACAGCTCCTACATCAGACAGTCCTGTCTGTGGGTTTTTATTCTTCCATCCAGCAGCTTGGGATGATGCTGGTGAGTCTAGGATGAGTCCTAGAGCAGGCAGGTCAGGTCAGGAGGCATCCGAGTCCACGCCTGCAAAGTGATGTGTGGGGCTGGGACCCAGTCCCATGGGTTCAAGAGGTCCCACCCTGCCCTTCCCGTCCTGGGGCAGACAAACTGTGCCCCTTCAGCTGGGTCATGGGAATGGCTGCAGTCACCACCCAGGGACACGACCCAGGCTCTGCCCCACTTCCCCTACCAGAGGAAGTGCTCTTCTCTGCGGGCACATTCAGCTAACGGCACCTCTGTGCTGCACCCACTCTCTGTCACAGATGCCCATGGGTCCCAGGGGCCCATCCTCCCTAGCCAAAAACAACAGCAGAAGCAGCTTGTGGGACCTGCAGCCTCCCCAGCAGTGGTGCCCAGCAGCGGTGCCCAGCAGCCCGCTGGTTCCCATCCTGCATCCCTGGGAAGCCCCACAGCTGCGGCTCCTTCCGCATGGTGGGGGGAACTGGGGTGCTCATATCTCCCTGCAGCCCAACGGGAGCCGCAGTCTGTGCCGGGGACCAGAGCATGGTGCTCACCTTCACCCTTCACCTCCTGGGCAGCTCCTCTCTGCTCCTGGCCACCGTGCTTGGGGCTCAAGGTAAGGGGGACTGGCAGGTCTGGGCCTCTGGAGCTTTGCCCTCACTGGTTGTGTCCATCCTTGCACCATCACAGTGGCGCCTACCCTGCCTGCTTCTCTCGCATGGCTGTGTGCCACCAGCAGCACAGAGCCCAGGCTCACTGCAGTTAGGTTGCTCCTGAACAGTCCTGCCAATGTTTTCCCAGTTGGATCAAAGCTGGGGGATGCGCTTCCCAGCTCATGAGCTAGAAGCATGCAGAAAGGCCATGAAAGACTCTTGGCCTCACCAGGTGGTTGATGTGAAACGCTGGACATCTGGCTTTTGTGAGCCGGGGAAGCACTGGGGTCCTCTAGCAGTGCATGGAGGGGTCCTGCAGCCCCAGGGGCACCCACCCCAGCTGCGGCCTCCACCACGTCCCATCGCTCAGGGATCACCAAGCTGCGTGGCCACCATCAGCACGATCAACACCAACGACCATCAAGTGCAGGCAGGAACAGCTCAAGAGCTGTGCAGGTAAAAGATGTTTGATTTCTCTCCCTTTTCCAGGTGCCCTGTGCCCGTTCCCACACATCCAGTATGGGAAGAGAATATCCATTGCCAGCTATTTCTACAGGACCGGGGACACTGTGAGCTTCACGTGCAACAGAGGGTACACCCTGCATGGCTCCCGCACCAGCACGTGCCGAGCTGACTCCAGATGGAGCCCACCTCTGCCACTGTGCAAAAAGGGCAAGTATCCCAATGTGATGTGAGCCCTGAGAACCACGGGGAAAGCTCCCTCTTGTGTCCTCTCAAACTCGGTGGGAAAGCAAAGCCAGGATGTATCTGTCCTCCTCACTTGTCTGCTCAAAGGTTGGCTCTGGAGAGGCAGAAACAGCTCAGAAGAAAGGAGATGGGGTGGGACAAGGGGATGGATGCAGCTTGTCATGTCTGGGGTCAGAGAGAGGTGGGGAGAAGTCACACCTGAGGCTGAGCTGATGCATAGCAGGAGGCTGTAACCTCCCAGCACTATCCAGAGCCATAGATCAGCTGCAGCAATGGCAGCATCTGCTGCCCCAGGGTGGGGTTCTGTGGCTCTGCTTCTGGTGAGAAGTGGGATGTTTCTATCTTCCTCCTGGAATGAGAAGTAATCACAACTTCTTGCTGCTCGTGCTGTTTCCATGCCCATGTGCATCTTCTGCCAAATCCAGTGATGTGCCTTTGAGTGTTCCTCTTGAGATTGTCAGTATTAGGAGTAATTTCCTCTGGCCACAATGTGATTGTAGTCTAGTGCTGCTGTACCTTTTGTTAACTAACACTTAGGTCCATCAAACAGTACAAAGACAGAGAAGAATTCCAGATATTACCCTGATATTACCCAAACATTCTTCATAGCACACAGGAAGGCAAAGAGCTGACCCACTGGGCAATTTCTTTTCCCCTTCCAGAGGTGACAACGTGTCCTCGGCCACCAAACATCGCCAACG
>NW_009931093.1:0-868 GCF_000696875.1 Nestor notabilis
GTTAGCGGGGCCTCCCTTCGCCCTCCTTCGCTGCCCGGCCGAAGTCGTGGTCAGCAGCGGGCAACTGAAGCGGTGCCAAGGCTGGTGTAACCAGATGGCCTGTCGTTTTGGGGGTTCTCCTAAAAGTAACCCAAAAGTTAACGTCTTGAGCTTAAAACTTGAAAGTTTGATGGTGCTTCTGCTTCTTTCCTCTGGGGGTCCATCTCCCCACCTGCAGGATGGAGAGAAACTTCGGACCAGGGCCTGTACTGGCAGGGCAAAGGGGACTGGATTTTAACAGATTAGGGATTAAGATTAAGTATTAGGAAGGCATTACTTACTTTGAAGGTGGTGAGGCACTGGAACAGGCTGACCAAAGAAGCTGTGGATGCCCCATCATTGGAAGTGGCCAGATTGCTCATGCCCCAAATCTTGCCTTATATTAGATTAGTATCCACACCTTAAATGGGCTGGGGTGTTTCTTGTTCTCCTTTTCATCGACAAAACCAAGAACTTAGTCTTCTTTTTAAGTGATTGAGTATATTAGCATTTTCATCATGCATGAAACTTACTCATCTTTTGGTATCACCACTCGTTTCACTGCCCACTGAGAAGCTGGTTTGAAGATGGCAATCCATCTTCAAAACACACTGAGGTATTTGTTCACCCAAGTTGTATGAATGCTGCAGAATTTATCACAGAGCAGTGTGATTAGTGCTGCTAAAGCTTTGCAGGGGTTCAAAAGCAGTTGAGCCTAATCCTTCAAGGTGTATAAAAGAAAAGGTTCCATTTGGCTAGAAAGATACGTGAACCACAGGAAATTGGAGGCTCAGGAAATTGTTAAGGGAACATCATTTGATGTTGTTACAGTATTTCATATATATATATA
>NW_009931094.1:0-6485 GCF_000696875.1 Nestor notabilis
GAGCAATGAGCGACGGCCAGCGGCCCTCTCAGGTGGCAGGGTCCAGTGTCCGCCCTGGTCCCTGAGCTGGGCCTTGCGTGGCTCTGATTGCCCGCGCCAGGCTGGAGCCACACGGTTCGTACCATAAACGTGGTGAAAGCGAGGAGTAGGGGGCTGTGGTACCCCGTTTTCTTCACTGTTCCAGGCTTTCATCTCTTTTTATCGGGGGAAATCAAGCAATAGCCAGGCTGGACGGGGCTTGGAGCAACCTGCTCTAGTGGAAGGTGTCCCTGCCCAGGACAGAGGATTGGAACTGGATGAGCTTTAAGGGCCCTTCCGACACAAACCGTTCTATGATTCTTTAACTCGCCACTGCAAGCACTAACAGACTGTACGCTGTATCTGCTGTACACAAGTTGCAACGTTTTGCACTTTCCAGTTTCAAACCATTTTTCAATTCATCAAGAACCTTCCAAAATTCAATCCTTCTCCCCCCCAGAAAAAAAACCAAGCAAACAAACCAACCCGTATTACCCCTTCCAGCTGGGAACGTGTGCAGTTCCAACAGACATAATATGTATTCCAGCATCCAACCCATTAATGAACATACTGACTTAAAGAAATGAGACATTTTCCCTCGAAAGCCTACTTAAAGCATCCTTCTGTGGTGACAGTAAACCGTTAAAACCTAGAGGGGGGTGTATTTCTCTCAACTTCAGATAACTGATCAGAAACCAGAAATCATCACTTTACATAAATTACCTTTATAGTCAACAGAATGAAAGGAGCACTTTCAGAGCCTGATTCATCTGGTGTATTTTAAACATCAACATGGCCAGATAAATCTTACCTCCCTTGCTATGTTTTCCAAATGAGTTTTGGACCCCTCCTAATACTTTTACATGGACAATACTTCCATATTTACGAGTGGTGTTACAGGATGGAACCAAAAGGCTTACTGAAATAAAAATACAAGACACTGTTTGCCTCCTGTCTACAAGGCCTGTCACACTTTCCCAGTAGAAAATTAGATTCCTTTCTTTTTAATTATCATTGAAACTATTAATCTGCCTATTAAGTATTTAATGCTACTATTTATCCAGTATTTTGGGGAGAGTTGAAGTGAAATTTATATAAATTTCTAATTTCCTTCTCGTCCTTTTTCATGGAAGGAGCTTCATCTGTCTTTTCTTCTGGTCTCCTGGATCTCCAAAGGGCATGTACCTCTTTTTCCTCCAGCTATGTAAGAAATACCCAACCTACCACCCATTCTTTTCTTACTCCAGAAAAAGATCTTACCATTAGGTTGCAGGTTATATTGTACTACCCTCCAGTTAAAATTTAGTTTTTTAGTGAAAACCAAGGTAAGAAGTCCTACAACCTTTTTCATACTACAGGGGAAAAAAGTAGAAATAGCCATCTGCTTTTAAATCTCTTTATCCATTTCATCCAATAATTCATATTCTAATCTCACTTTCTATCTTTTCTAATAACTCTGTTTAGGGTCACCTTCTTCTGTCCCAGGTATTTCCTGGACTGTCTCTGAAAAACACTTCTCTGAGCCTTGCCTTCCTTTATGGCCACTGTCCAGGCCACCACGTCCAGCCCTTGCTTTCTTTGCTCCATAATTTTCACTCTTTTTCCCTCCATTTTTTGATCCATTTTTACTTCTTCCCACTGAATTAGAACTACTTTGACCAAAATCTTCATTCGCCTGCAGCGCAATATTTCTTCTTATTCTTCTCAATCTATCAGATATCATTAACACCATTACTTCCTGAGCTTCCTTTCCTTTTGGACTTCAGCACCTCTGTAATCATCTGCATCTTCCAGCACTGGTAATTCTTGTCTCTCTTCTTTCATAAATGTCGCTGTCGCTCAGTTTCTGTTCCACATTTTTCTCCGAATTCTTTTCATGATGTCATTCATTACTCAACATCATTTTCTTTCTCAGCATGATTGCTAAATTGCCCCTTCTCACAAGAGTACTTTCCTTACATCTAATCTCATATGCTATTGTGTATTCCCACTCCACACAAAGAAAGCCAAAGTGATTTGTCCTCTCGATTTCCCTCCTCAGCCTATTTTCTTTGTTACTCTAATGAGTTCCCCTGGCCTTCCTATCCTTTGGATTTACCATAGCCACATTATTTTTAGTTCTTCATACAACTCCAAGATTACAAGTATGTGAAATCAGGCACTATCCTAATAGTGACAAAGAAACAGCACACTCTGCATGGGATTTTTAATAATAATGCCCCTTCCCAAGCCATCATCTGAAATTGTGCTATTGCAGCATCAGGTGGGGTCCCTTTTGATCTTCTATTTGTTCATCTAGTCAAAACAGAAGAATATGAGATAAATTTTGTATTTTAAACCCAAACAATTTAAAATTCTCTACAATGTATCATATATTAGCAACACAAGGTCAGATTACTGCATTAAATCACTGAAATTCACTGCAAAAGCATTTTTCAACAGGAAATATACCCATTAATGAGGTGGCAACCTTAACCAGAATTGTTCATTTTGATTAATTATGACAAAAATCCAAGACTGAAGTTTAATTCCATTCACAGTATGGAAGTGGAGTGCACTGGGAAATTAAGAGAGATTAAGAATTAACTAAAATAGCTTTACTGAAAGAAAATGATTTTATAAATTCAGTCCTGGAAAGCAAAGATAAAGTTGTTGGAGCCCTGACCTGGGATGTGGGACATGGACATTTGAGTCTGTCCTTCTTTTCCAGAATGGAGTAAAAGCAACTTCACTGAGGCACAAAGCAGGTATGGCTGCTGGATGCCTACACCCTCTGTGTGTTCTTTAACCACAGAGCTTTTGACAAAAAGTGGGAAGAACGAGGCCATCACATCCTCCTTCCACCGAAGGAGTGAGCCCTGAAAGCAGCTCCTGGACAGAGCACTGTACCTGTGCTTGGTGAAAGGAGTACTTGGAAAATCTTGCCTGAGCTTGAGTAGCTGTCAGGTAGGTAACCAGCTGTTCGGCACAACCAAAGCAAAAGTGTTTCTGTATGTGCCATGAAACAACGCACAGCAACAGGTCTACAGAAAACTTGCCTGGTAGAAGCTTGAACACACAACAATTTCAGTGACCCCTAAAAAGTAGTTTCTTAAGTCTCAGTATTGGATATTCAGTCGCATAGAGTGGCTGGTTTATTACCAGCAGTGATAGTAAATCTTCTAACGCAGAAGTATCTTTTATCCACAGTTTTGCTGGCTTCAAGATGACCACTTCCAGGAGAAAAGACTACTCACATGAATCACAAATTCTTCCATTTAATTACCTTCTAAATAAGCAGTAGAATTAAATTAATGAACATATTTTTCAAGTCCTTATGTATTTCATAAGTCACCTGTCAAGAATTTATTTCAATTCTAGTAATTAGACTATTTCTAACAAAAATGAATAGCTCCAATTTCTGCATTGTGTGCATGATCTAGTTTACGAACCATAAGAACAGAAAACCGGATTGAAAAAGTGTCTTATTGAAGGAGAAAAATATCTCCTGTATTTGCCAGAAATAAATTCTGGGTTCTGCTCACAGGTCAGCACACAGACCTAAGTCAAATGAGTGGGCTGGCCCCACTGCTTAGACATAGCAAGGTGGAGAACAAAGTGCTCACCTATATCTGTCATAGAATGGTTTGGGTTGGAAGGGACCCTAAAGGTCATCTAGTTCCAACCCCCCTGCCATGGGCAGGGACACCTTCCACTACACCAGGTTGCTCCAAGCCCCGTCCAACCTGGCCTTGAACACTGCCAGGGATGGGGCAGACACAGCTTCTCTGGGCAACCTGTGCCAGTGTCTCATCACCCTCACAGGGAAGAACTTCTTCCTAATACCTAATCAAAATGCACCCTCTCTCAGTTTAAAGCCTTTCCCCTCCTTGTGCTGTCACCACATGTCCTTGTAAAAAGTCCTCTCTATCTTTTCTGATAAAGCTCATCTGTGTGAGGTCAGAGAGACAATGGTAGAAGTAATTATATAATTATAATGTTATACCAAAGAATACCCTGCCAGGCTGTTCCCATGGCCATCCTAAGGACCACTGGCCCATTAAAGGTCCATGTGCACAAGCCAGAGGAGCAGAGGGGCACGCTGGCAGGTAGGAACCCAAACCAAGGTACCACCACCTTGGCCGGGCCCCTCACAGGCCTATCCCAGCAGAGCCAGCAGCCCCAGGTCAAGCTGGACCTGGCAGTGAGTAGGTGAAGTAGCCTGGGAGCAAAGGGGGTGAGTGGGTCTCCAAGGATCAGCACTGGATGCGTATCTCTAGGGGCAAGAGCACAGGGTGGTCACCCACGGCACGTTGAGAAGTCATGGCCACTTGCACGTGTCTGATGCTCTATACAACCAACTGGAATATGGCTGTAGCTCCAGGGCTCCTATGTCCAGATGCAAGCAACTGGGGAGTCTGGGGTCGAGGGGCTAGATTGGGCAGACTGAGTGTCTGGGAGAAGCTCCTGGATATGTACATGTATATTAATATATATATATACACACACATATAAATATACATACATATATATATGTACATATATTCTTACTAGTGTACTTACATGCTGTCCAGCCACAGGGAGAGCCAAGCAACTGTTGGCAGGTCTGATCACAACACACAGAGGTGAGAGTAGTTCAAAGGAACTTCATTCCTGTAGAAATGCTAAGCACTTGGCAGAATCTTAATCTACCCAAGAAACGTATATACAAGATTGGACTCTTAAGTACAGTCTCTGCTCTGGTATGGCCACAACAGTGTAATTGCACAGGAGCAACCACTTTCAGAGGTCAGTTACACCTTCTGGGCTTAGTTACCCTAGTGAATAGACTTAACAGAGGTTGTGCATATCACCACAGTCCGCAGTGATCTAAACAGCACATTATCTGTACTATAAACACACCAAGCACAGTATCTAATATGTCTTAAATATGAGAGCTCTGTACATAGTTTATGACTATGTTTCCAGAAAAGCTGTAAAGTGATCTCTGTTTTGCAGCAGGCGTTGCTTGCACATAGTGAAAGCCCACTGAGTTGACAAGATTTGTGCAATTAGTCTTTGCTTACATAAATGCCTTATTTGTGTGCACAAATGATTATATGAAAAATTCATATGCACCTACAATATCATATTTAGGCATAATTGCTTGTGAAAAAACAACAGTTCGATTTTTTTTCTTGCAGTTAATTAAATTCAGAGCTTAGATTAAATTGTCTATTTGTTTTACTCCAGTGAGCAGAAGGCTTTCCGAGTCCTTTGTTAATAATACATGCTTGTTTGGTAGCAGCTGGCTCTCTAGATGTTACTATTCCAATAAAATATATCTTCACAAAGTATGCAATTTTGTACAGAAAGCCAATGTTAGTGTCAATATGTCTGGAAAGTTGTTGAGCAGTTCCAGAAGGCATGCTCCCTGCATTGTCACTGTACCAATTTCTCAACATGAATAAGAATCTGGGTTTATAATGTCAACCAAAATATGCAAAAGAGGTACATAGAGGGCTCTGCTTTGGCTTGAACTGTCTATGCATTTCTCCTCTTTCCTTCAGTAGGACTACTTGCAATGGTAAATATGATTTATAATTAAAAACTTTCTTTTTATCTGTGCTGCGACACTGAATCCTAAAAGTTCTCTTGGAACTGATAGTTTCATTTTCAATACTCTTCCAGTTCCAGAGAATGTGTGGTCATTTGCTTGACATTTTTCTTTTTTAACAGAATAGTTACAAAATATTTAGCAAATGCCAAGTAACAAGGTGTACCTTTACTGTAACTGTGCATAAATCAGCAGGAGAGGAGAATGCTCTCATAAGCGCATCTAACGTAAGGGCATTTATTATCATAGTATTAAAGGAGGAGATACACTCCTGTCTATTACCTGCTAAGGAATGCCTTTGGCATATTAGCCCACAGGGAAAGGTGAATGAGATGTTGTGTGTAACATTGCAAGGAAAAAAAACCAGCCCTAAGCTGCAGCTGGGTATGCCTTTATCAAAATATAGCTAGCGGGATGGTACACAGTGTTAACTGCACTAGTTACATTTGTCTAAAGCCACTCCTGCTCCAAGATCTGCTCCATCAAGTGTAAGATAGCACCACATCGTTACACGGCTTGCTAGAAGTAGGCCTACTGGGAGGGCTGCATGGTAGTTTTTAGCTAATAAAGGAATTAATTATGCAGACTGATGCAGGACTCGTCAAAACTGCAGAGTCTCCACACATGCAGCTGAAAGGAGCTACCACTGTGGATAGGGAAGAGCAAGAGGAACCTCTAGTTAATCCCTGTCCTTTAAAACTTCTACTAATAACATCTACACAACCTTCAGATACCTTGTTCTAGTGTTGTAAAAATTCCTTATGGTTAGAAAGTCTTCCCTAATTTCTGCTCTGTAAATGAAGATGATTCTTTCTTTCAGAAAGACTACCAATAACCCTCTCTATGTAAATTTTCTAGATACATACATACTTTATATATATATATTTTATAT
>NW_009931095.1:0-1002 GCF_000696875.1 Nestor notabilis
CAGGCACAGCAGGCAGGCGGCCCCCAGCTTCATCCCAGCACTCTCCGGCCGGCCGTGGATTGGCTCTGCAGCTTCCCAACCCCTGGCGCTTCCCGGTGGTGCCTCCGGCGTGGCTGCAGGAGCAAAGGGGTTCGGCTTGGTCAGGGCAGCTTGGTCAAAACCAGGGTGTTTCACTGGGCTGACAGCTCTGGGGATAACACCCCCTGCACACGAGTTGTACAAACCCCAGGCCATTAAAAGAAGGTTTTGTCCTAGCCGAGCACCTTGGGCCAGGCCTGGCATCGCTCCTTCTCTCTGGGACTCCCGGGGAGCCCATGGGATCCTGCAGCCCAGGACGTGGGACACGGGCCACCGCAAAAACGCGGGGCTGGCAGCACCATGCAAAGGCTGCACATGGGTTTCGCTGCCGAACGGACCATGGTCATCCCTGCACCCAGCTGCTGAACTGTTAACCTGACAGCACTCTGTAACGTGCTTTATGGCACCAAGGCGATGAGTGGGATCGTGCAGAGCAGGCTGAGTGATGGGCTTCATTTCTGCAGCCACCTGCGGCAAGGGAGCAGGGCAAGGGGCAGAAGCAGGAGAGCTGGGTTAAGCAGGACACGGCAGGGACATGCAGCAGCTTTATTTCCAGGGACTCCATGGTAGGGGGGTTGGAACTAGATGATCTTAAGGTCCTTCCCAACCCAACCCATTCTATGATTCTATGACTTTTGCAAAGGATGAGTTTGCAGCATGCCAGGCAGGAGCCAGACTGGGCTCCTGAGAGCTCAGGTTTGCTGCAGCCACCAACTTTTTACAGCCCCTTTTTGGAAACCCCTAAGCCGGTTGGACGGACACAGGGACACACACGCGCTCACAGAGGCAAAGCAGCGCTCAGGAAAGCAGCAAGCAACAAAAGCATCACGAGAGAGAGAGGAAAGCATCGCTCCGCACGCTGGGGCTGCACTTACCGAGGCGAGGCGCTGGCTGCCGGCCCGCCCAGCCCCGCCGCAGCGGCTC
>NW_009931095.1:1035-3381 GCF_000696875.1 Nestor notabilis
TGTCGGAGGCGGGCCCCGGCGGGACCGAGAGGGTCATCTCCCCTCCCCGCCGCCCCTCTCATCGAATCAGCACCGGGAGTTCCATGACTCACAAGGGACCAGCACTTTACCTTCCGCCGGCTGAGCCGGAGCACCTGGGAATGTGTTAACCCCTGTTCCTTGACCCGCTCTCCATTCAGACAAGGGGGAGCTTTCTGTTGCGGGGGGTCAGTGGGTGACGCTGCCCTGAACACCACAACTTGCTCCACCACAGGAGTCACGCTGGGTGCCACCACCCTCTCTCCTTCAACCCCCCAAATGCTGCTTTAAGGAAACTAGAAAATTAAATGCAGAGAAGAGGGCTGGGCAGAGGGGCTCGTCTCCACAGCATGGGGACTTCAAACCTCCGGTACTGAATGGGTTAAACCACTCCCATGGTGTTTGTTCTGCCGGATGCGGTGCTGGAGGAGCCAGCTCCGGTCCCCAGCACAGGGGGCTGCTCAGTGTCCGAGCGCAGGTCCACCCCCGGCAAAACTGGAATTACTGAGACTAGAAATACCCCGAAGCAGGGATGCCTCTGTGTTGGCAGGACGGCGAAGACACTGTCACTGGTGAGGTGCGAGCAGGGGGAAGGTCTCAGCTGCCACCCCATGTGGGGCAGACATTGCCCTAGGACAGATCTCCATTTCATACCATGATCAGCTCCGAGCACATCCAGTGTTGGAAGATGGTCGCGGGAGCAGAACTGGACACAGGGCGATCACTGCAGAGGGACATCAAAGGCAGGGAAAGGGATGAAGAGAGGAGAAACCTCGTCCGTCACATCAGCAGCTCTGTGACCAGCATCTGACAAGTCCATATTGCCATCCTGTTCATCACCCTCTCCCCCTGTTCCACCAACTCAGCTTCTTTCTGGTTTCATCTGCCTAGTTTTAAAGAGAGGAGTGCACTTGCTGGTTAAAGGAGAGGACGGGAAGAGAAAGGAGCCTTTGCTCAAGTGAGCTGAAAGAACAGACTGAAAAATGGGTCCCAGGTTCTGGACACAAAATTAGCTTTATTGCATGATTTTGTATACATGTATATAATCTCTACAGAGGCAGATGGGGCAGGAAACCAGCAAATGAAAACGTGGGTGACTAAAACCTGAAAGACGCCTTAGCTTGCCCTGCTGAGGCTCACTGCAAGAACTACTTCTCAGGGTCAAGCATCTGAGCAGTTGCTTGGAAGGACTCGAGTTATGGCTGAAACCAGATACAGCAAGAGATACGGTTGGGGCAAAGGCTGAACCCTGACGCAGAAGGGTGGGTGCAAACCAATAGCACTGCCCAGATCTTCACGGAGCTCTCTTCTAGGATGCTAGCCAAGGAGCTGCCATCCTACCACTGAGGCTGGCTGAGCAGCAAGAGATGCACCCGGTAACACCGCGGTGCCTCGGAGAGTTTCTACAATGGCAGTGGTTTGCACTTACCCTTTTGAAGGATTTCATTTAGAAACAAGAAATTGGTTTTGTTTCCAGCTGGGAATCCCAGCCTATGGACTGACAAGACTGCTCTGGGATGACCACGAAGCCATTTCTCGGCAGTTAGGAGTCTCTTCTACTGTGAAAGCTAAATATGTCACTTGCATAAGAATTCACACTACTGCTCATAATTAAAGTGGGTTTAGTTCATGTGCAGAGGAACAGCCTAAAACAGTGCAGCCTGTGCAGCCGTTGATGGGGAACTGCCAGCACTGGTCTGACGTACCTGCTCCAGCTGCGAGCGATCCTTCCAGCATCGCCCGCTGCAGAGGGAGGGAGGGAGGTTGGGGCTATAAAGAACAGGGAGCAGCAGGTACCAAGTGAAATCTTTTAAGGAGAACCTCCTCCAAAGTGACCTGCAAGAGAAAGCAGCCCCCTCCCCATCCCGACGGGAACGGGGCCAGGCACTGATCCACTGGGATGCGCAGAATTAAATGCTGAGGAAAGCAAGCGATTGCGGCATTGAAGGGAGGGCGCTACCAAATCCGCTGTCACCTGCTAGGAGCCCAGGGCCACTGCAGCACCCAAAGGCCATCACAGCCCCTCCAAAGGATTGGATGGTCCTATCAGGTTCCACAATTCCATCATCAGGACAGGGGACATCCAAAGTGCCTCTTGGCATGGGCTGACCCCTCTGCAGAGTGGGGAAAGCCTCCAGGGGAGCACCTACACAGTCCTTCTGGAGTCCTTCTGACCTTGCCAATATAGCCTTACATGGAGAGGGGATATCTTTGAGTGCTGTAAAAACACCTGAACCCCAACAAGCCCTCCAGCCTTCCTTGCCACCGCCTCCCGCAAGCCTTGCCTCACTCACATCCCCACATGGCCACGGCTGCTTCAGGCACGGG
>NW_009931095.1:3412-8251 GCF_000696875.1 Nestor notabilis
GTGTTTGCATGGCTTTATGCAAAGACCTGTTGGCCAAGTGCTCACTGGGAGGGAGCCAGCACTGCTCTCACCCTGCTTTGCTGCTCAGGGAAGGGAGGAGATGCTCCAAGGGGCATCGCAGGGAGTTGGGACCAGCACTGGGATGTGAATCCCAGCCCAGGATGCCTGGTTCCCTGCTTTACCTGAGGTACCCAAGGGCATCCTGCACCCACTGTCAGCTCCTGTCACCACTCAGCACCAGCAGCTGAGTGAGCAGAGACAGGCACTGACAGCTTTTTCCCATGCTGGAAAGTCACACGGGCATCCAGCTCCCTCTGAGGAGGTCGCTTAGTCTGCACCTCTCTGGTCCCCTTGGTTAACCTGCTACCAAAAGCAGTCTTAAGCAAAGGTCTCATGCCTGCATCCTCCCCTGAGAGCGCCCAGCCATGGGTCTGCACCCCAGTGCCTTGCTCCTCTCCCTGGCAGCTATCAGAAGGCTTCCTGCCCACAACCTCTGGCTCCCCTCCTGTCTGGGGCTTCGGGGAGAGATGGAGATGGGAGAAGGAAGACCAGGAGTTGTGGGGAAGGCGGTGAGGCTTGTGCTGAGGTCTCGCATCAGTGAAATGCAGTGGCAGGAGGGTTCCCCTCTCCTCAGGACAGATGGGTCATCACAGGCTTCTGCAAGGCACCAGAGGGAGAAACCTCAGCTCGCTTCTGTGCCCACACCACACCAGGCAACTCTTCTTGCTGCCCCTCTATGGAGAGAGGACCTGCCCCCTGCCATGGGCCACTCAGGCAGTGGGAACTCAAAGGTTTTGTTTGGTGTCCCCCCACCAGGGCTCAGGACATCCCAGACCTGGGGTGGGAGCCAGGCATGCCTGCCACCACGGGCCAATACCCAGAGCTGAGGCCTCCACCGGCTCAAGGAGAGCACGGGAGGGACAGATTCCCCTGTGCAAGTGCTGGGAGGCAAGTCCCATGTGCAGCCCAGGCCAGCAGCCCTCCTGGGTGCCTTGGTTCATACCGCAAAGAGCCTCTCCACTCTTCTGTTCTTGCCGTTGGGGTTCCTCTGCGTCAGGGAGCCACGGTAAACAGAGTTGCGGTCAAAGGAGTCCTCGAGACCTGCAGTGAAAGAAGAGGGATGGATAGGCAGGAGGTCCTCACCCACCTCACTAAAGGTTTTGGTTACCCGCCAAGTCACCGGGGTTTTACTATCCCCTGCTGGCTGTGGCTTTGGATGCATCATTGCACTTCCCTCTCCAGGAGGGTGGTAGGGAGCCCTTTCACAGTAGGGAAACAAAAGCTGCTGCTACTGAGGTTCCCAGAGCACTGTGTGAGCTGGACCAGCCTGACAGTGGTCAGCTGCCAAGACCTAGTTCTCTGGAAACCTCCATGGATGGCAAAAGCCCAGCACACGTGGAGCTCTCACCACCCAAGCCTACGACACTCTCTTGACCTACCTACTAAGTCATTTTCTCTGACACCAACTTGCACCAGCTGCACTTCTTCAAACCCAACTTTGCAAGTCACTGACCACAGAGAGGGTGATCAGGAGACCATATCACCCCATCGCCCAGCCCAGGCAGAGGGGATCAGGCTCGCCTGGTGACATCCATCCTAATTGCACATCTATCTCTTTGCGGGGCTGACATGTCACCCAGGCTGCCTTTATCTGCCTGTCCTTTGCAGGAAGGAGAGCAGCTGACTCCTCTTCAGCATGAGAAGGATGGACCTTTCCACCTACCAGCCTCAGCCTGGGAAATAGCACTGTTAATTGTCTGCATGCATGGGGAAAATGCGATTCATCCTCTGCATTAAATGATCTTTCCTCTTTTCATCTTCCATTATCTGGAAAGAGACCCACTCTTTCTGTCTTTAAGCTTACGAGGCAAGATAAGAGAGAAAAAGAAAAGTCATTTCCTCACGGGTCTCACTGGTATGGGTCAGGATGCAACATTTCCAGTGGCTGCCCCTCACCACACAAGCTGCTGCACCAAGTTTCAGGTCACCGGCTACTCTGAAGTGCTCCCAAGCTGCCGTTTGTCATAGCTGGGATGTGAAAGGTGTCTTGCCCCCCACCAGACACCAGTGGATGCGGCAGGTGGGTAACAGGGTCAAGGGTACCTTCTCCAAGATGACCAAACAGGGAAGAGATGATGGGCTTCGGTGAGGCTTTGAGGTCTTACAGCCAATGGGATGCCACAGATGGAGTCTCCCTGGACTCTGGGGTGGCAGGAGGCCAGGCTGTATAGAAAGTCCTGGCTCTTGGAGGACTGAGCCAACTCAGAGCCTGGCCTCCGCTCTCCCATCACCGTCCCTGCTCCTGCCAGTTGCCGTTTCCTTTCTAAACGGTCCACCACAGGTTTCCCTGTGGCTGTTCTAACAGGAGGCCATGAGCACAGGGAAGAGGATCCCCCAGTGCTGGGGAATGCAGAGAGAGGACCGAGCACGCCCCAAAACCCAGCCCCTCCACCCGCAGTCCCCCAACTCCCATGGGCAGAGCCTCGGTCCTTACCAGTGATGTCGAGGGGACTGTTGAACTTCCTCCTGAACCCCTGCAGCCCAGGCATCGCCTGCAAGAGAAGGGGAGCAGTGTGCTGTGGGCGATGGGGTGGGGGGACAGAGGTCCCCCTGAGGCTACCACTTTGAAAGCAGCTCCCTGGGTGCCCTGGCTGTCCGCAGGTCGCTGCGGAGCCGCACGCACCAGCCGGCACGGGGTAAAACACCACGCGAAGGCTGCCGGGGACCGCTGCTTGTGGGACCAGCAGAGCGGAGGCAGGCAGCCTGCGGGCAGAGGAAGGGCAGGGGCTCTCTCTGGGTGCACAGGGCAGACAACTTGCTCCGCTTTCCTTTGCATCTTCACCTCTTTTATTTCGCCTGGGCTCGTCCCAAGGTGAGCAAAGGAGGCAGAGCACTGCCACAGCCCTGCGTGCTCTGCCTGCAACCCCGGGAAGAGCACCAGCCCCCAGATACAAACCCCTCCCTTGATGCATATAGGGAACCAGCGTTGCTCCCCATCCTTAGTGAGACATCTGCTCTCGGAGCCTTGGGGCAGAGAACCAGGCAGCAGAGGGAGCCGGGCTCAGCCAGCCAGGCAGCCCTTGAGGCAGAGCACTGCCACAGCCCTGCGTGCTCTGCCTGCAACCCCGGGAAGAGCACCAGCCCCCAGATACAAACCCCTCCCTTGATGCATATAGGGAACCAGCGTTGCTCCCCATCCTTAGTGAGACATCTGCTCTCGGAGCCTTGGGGCAGAGAACCAGGCAGCAGAGGGAGCCGGGCTCAGCCAGCCAGGCAGCCCTTCAGCATCTCAGGGGTGGGATGTCTCATACCCCCCCCTCCCTGCTCACCTGCCCATTTGACTTCTTCCTGGCCTTTTCCACTGACTTCACTGTCAGCCCCGCAGCTGACAGAGCCGCAATCCGAGATTCGATGTCCGAAACCTTTAGAAGAGGGAAAAAACCAGACGGATGCTGGTTCCATCACCGGACTCCTTTGCTGTCACTGGCTGGGCAAAGTAGCTCTCAGCCACATCCTCACCTCGTTCTCTGCCTGTTGCACCCGAGCAGCTGCTGAGGCCACTTTATCCTCCAGCTCTGACAGCTCCGAGTCAGTCGTGCTGCTGTGCTGAGCCCCTTCTTCAAGCTCTTTCAGGGTGTTCTCAAGCTGGAAGGTCTTCCCAGCCGTCAGATACACCTGAAAAGGGAGAAAACCCAACCAAACCCATACCCATTGCAGATTAACCTCTCTGCAGCTCTCAGCATCTCTGCAGCCCCAGATGCAACAGCTCCTGCCACTATTTTATGACTGCTTTCTTGCCTTGCAGCACAGACAGTACCAGTCAGCTCTGGCAGGGTTTTAATCTCATTTCCTCTCTTCCCCAGGCTTTTAAAGAGCAATTATCCACCAGGCAAAGTGGTAAAATGCTCAATGGGAACACAGGAAGGACCAAAACTCAGTGACCTACTCGTGCTTCAGCATCTTTACGCCATGTGCTCAGAGGGCAGGCAAGTACCTGCACAGCAGGGCAGGCTGCCACGTCCCATGGTGTCAGTGAGCTGGGAAGTCGACACACTGACTTTCAGTCTTTTTTAGGGCTGTCTGTGCTGCTGGGTGCCTGGGAGCAGGGTCAGGGTGTGGGAGTTTGGCCCCGGGCCGTTGCCCAACCTGCGAAGAGCAGTTTTGCTCAGGAACTGCTCTAAACATACAGGAATGCTCCCAGCCAAGAGCCCCAGCAAACACGCGTGTAAACAGAGCCCAGCGCAGCCACGGGGCTGCTGCCTGGGGGCACGGTGGCAATGGGAAGCACGGGCTACCTCTGCTGCCTAGCTAGGAAGGGTGAAAGGACTTATCCCAATAAACCCGCAGGCTTTGCTGTCACTTGCCTCCTCCTGGGCTACCACAAGGATGCAAGTCCAAGCGAGGCAATTCAGGCAAACAGTGTGTTTGTATGCGGTCACAGAAGGTGATTAGATGGGCTGTGGCCCCTGTTTTGCTGGCCGAATCCCAAGCTCGGTACTGCTGGTGCAAGTCCTGCTCCTCCAACCCTCACTGCTTTTTCTGGGCTGGGTATTGCTCAAGACTGCCTGGCAAGAGCCCTGGCACACCCTGAAGGACCAAGCATCCACGCAACTCACACCAGCATGTCCCATAGGTCTCTCCCATGCCGGTGCAAGCCCCGAGGTCATAACAGATTGGAGACGTTTATGGGTGCTATGTGTGAAGCAGCTCAACCTGTGAGTCACAGGGACATCACAGTTTGTCGTTGGGCCATCAAACTGCCTCCATGCCCCCTGAGGTGGCATGTTCTGGGAGCAGAGCCGTGACTCAGCCAGGGCCGGGAGGGAATGGCAGGGCAAA
>NW_009931095.1:8417-11170 GCF_000696875.1 Nestor notabilis
TGCAGTTCTGAGAACACTCTGCTGCCAGCAGCTCACTGCCTTTATGTATAAGCTTTCCCCAATGAGAGATGAGCCACAGTGTGTTATAAAACCTGGCTCCTCAGGATGTTTCTGATAGCAAAACCCAACCACCCAACTGGAGATACAACTCTTTGCCCCATCCTTGAACTGTTTCTTTGGATCTTGGCAAATGGCACTGTAGATGCAATCCATTCCCACAGGGAATTGATTCATATGGCTTTACCATAGCTAAAAAGTTTGTTGGTGCCTCAGTGCCACACAAATCCAGCAGGAGATTGTGCTCTGGATGTAAACTTATCACCTGCACCAGCCCATCAGCTCCAGGCGCAAGTCAGCATTAGCAAACAGGTAGGACATGCTATCCTTGTTTGTGAAAGCCTTGAAACGCAGCAATGCAGTGCTGGGGAGGAACCAAAGAGAAGCAGGACAGAAGATTCTGATGCAGCTGGAGCACAGGGCTGCTGAAATCCAGCAAAGCAACACCACAGCAAAGTGAGGACCACAGTCATCCTCCCTCCCCAGCACTCAGCCGGGGAAACCAGGAACTGAGGGACAAGGGAAGCAATAACACAGAGCATCTGCACTTGCTGTTGTGCCACCTCCCTTGTAAGAGAGCCCTGGCCACTGTCAGGCAAGACTGGACTCTAACTCCCCTGTCGTGCCCATTCTTTTACTGCTGGCCTACCCACTAATAGGAAATGTTGGGGGGTTCCTCTGTTGTCCCACCCCCTCCTCGCCGATGCCCTCCCTGCTTGCAGAAACCTCTCATGAACCTTAGAACCTTACATTTTCTTCAAGCTCACGGTACGCTTCGGCCACCTCTTTCCCATCTGCCAGGCTGGGAGGATGCCCTGCAGGGAGGACACGGCCACCGTTGCTCTGGCTCTCTCCATACAACAACTCACAGGCCGCTTTCTCCGTGGCGTTTATGGTTCTCAGCACTTTGGCCGTGATTTCGCTCAGAGCCTGAGCTGACGACCTCTGTGAACGCCCGGCACAGCCAGAGCGGAGCGGGGGAGCAGGGGAAAGAAATAAGGACGTTATTTTAACGTGGTGCACAGAACCCAGCAAGTCGGGCATCACACCTTCAGGAGCTGCAGAAAGATGGAGGGGTGGTAATTAAAGGGCTTACGCGGCTCCTGAAGGGCTTCCCGCTGGAGGCGGGTGCTTGGCTAAAGCAGAGGTTTGATCTCAGCCCGTGCTTGCTGGAGGGTGGCTGTGACAAAAGAAGTCATCTCAAAAGTCTTGGGAAAGAGGTTATCAAGGGATGTGTCATTCACCAGCGCTGTCACCAGCAGCAGCACCCAGCCACCTGAAGGCCACTCAGTTACTCAGCAGATAAGATCTAATTGCAGCATATTGCTTTACACTTCAGCACGCCCGAGCATGGGTGCAAGTAACTCCAGTAACTCCTGGAGTTTGTGGCAAAGGGAAAAAAACCCAATATTGTATTGCCACACTGCCAGAACCTGGGACTAACGTCTCCTCTGCCCACCCCAAGGAGCACTGATGGCACTAATGCTCCTAAGTGCTGCCTTTTGCTTGATAAGGCATTAAGCAAATGTAAAAATAGACTGAAGAAACTCATGATCTCTCTCTCAACTGATAATTCCCTGGAAACCAAGGAGATGGGGGTGACACACGCACTGGCAACGAACACTCGTGTTTACAACCGCACGTATTTCCAGGCAGGCCGTCCCGCAGAGACCCAGCTCGCTCAGCCCAGCTGGTATTTGATCACTTTATGGTCCTTCCTGGCACAGCAGAGTGTTTTCACATTTTCCATTAGGACCATGTGCTTTCACTGCAGTGTTCCCCAGTTTGATGACTTCCTCCTGACTGGAGAGGGGACTCATAAAACCACACTTAGAATCACGCAAAGTCCAAGCCTGGATCTCCGATGAGGAAAGTCGCTGTTAAAACCCACCCGTGCTGACACAGCCGTTAACCAAGGCTGGTTCATCCTAATCACTGCTGGCATTTCTAATGTATTTTCAGTGCTACAATGAAGAAAAAAAGTGGATTTTGTTTAATTTCTCAGATTTGATTCTGCTTGAGCTGTTGCAACCCATCTGGGGTCCTCTTTGCTTGGGACCTGTCATCTACAGCTCCTGTGTTTGCCTACCTGCTGAGAGTCAATGGCCGTGCCTGTCTCCTCCATGCTTCATAGATGGGTCTTAGTCAAAGAAAGTTTCAAATCTAGAGAATCCAGGCTTCATTTTACAAGAATCAAGAAGATTTCACTCATACCCCACTAACACCTCCCTGTTCCTCAGTGCAGGTCAGGGTGGGACTCTGTGTGCTGCAGATCAGCAGCTCACTCAGGAAGTTACCTTGCTGCTGTGCTGCAGCTAGCTGGAAACGATTACTAAGAAGACACACATCATTCAGCCCATAGGCAGTAGTTAAATCCGGCTGCAGCAATCACCTAAAAGCAGCTTTCAGGAAAAAGGAGGCAGCCAAGGAGGGTTTCAGAAAGGATGCAGTGCACTGGTGATCCAGTGGCAGTAAGAGAACAGCAAATGGTACCCAGAACCATGAGGTAAGCCATCCTGGGAACAGCTGCTTGCTCTAATCCTGAGGTTTTACACAGAGCTGGGCAAAGACTCATAGGCTGGTTTGGGTTGGAAAGGACCTTAAATCTCCTCCAGCTCTAACCCCTGCCACAGGCAGGGACACCTTCCACTAGAGCAGGTTGCTCCAAGCCCCTGTGTCCAAACTGGGCTTGAACA
>NW_009931095.1:11201-23522 GCF_000696875.1 Nestor notabilis
ACCCCTGCCGGGGGGGGGCCAGCCACAGCTTCTCTGGGCACCCTGTGCCAGCGCCTCAGCACCCTCACAGGGAAGAGCTTCTGCCTTAGATCTAACCTGAACTTCCCCTGTTTCAGTTTGAACCCATCATCCCTTGTCCTGTCACTCCAGTCCCGATGAAGAGCCCCTCTGCAGCATCCTTGTAGCCCCCTTCAGGTATTAAGAGGCTGCTCTGAGGTCTCCTTCACACCTGACACAGACTCAGTAAGTGCACACCGTGTGTACGTGCAGCCGCGCTCTCCAAGCAACCAGGTTTTGCCTTGTGAGGCTGAGGAACAAAAGCTCATTGAAGAGAGACCTCGTGGCACCACAGAAGCCTCCACAACCTCAGATGAAAGGAGCTTTGTGGGAGAGGAGAGAGGCAGCGCTCCAGTGAGGATGTGACAGAGCAAACACGCACATACTCCACCCACAGCCAAGGCAGGAGGGAGGAGGTGAACAAATAAGCCATTAGAGACCTAACAAGGAACGCTGACCTCTCCT
Organism: Nestor notabilis; assembly: GCF_000696875.1. Lineage (NCBI taxonomy): Eukaryota > Metazoa > Chordata > Aves > Psittaciformes > Psittacidae > Nestor > Nestor notabilis. Next base: position 11,724 of record NW_009931095.1, read on the forward strand.
GTTTGTGCTAATGGACCATCTCAGGAGGCTTTAAGCAGCTCCCTTTCTGAGTCACCTGGGCTGCCATGGGGTGCTCGTCCCCGGGCTGCCACCCATCCGCACCACACACCGGCGGAGGCGAGGGCAGAGCTGAGCAGCTCCTCTGCCTGCTCTTGCTCTCGGGCCATGGAAACAATTCCCCGTGCAAGGCTGCACGCAAACGAATGCCTCTGCTCAAGGGATAGCAGGGGAGAAGCGGGCCTCCAAAACGCACCCGGCAGGCAGGGGGGGAATCAGAGCTGCGCTGGGCCATGGGGGTGAGGGATCCTGTGGTGCAGCATCAATGGGACTGCATAATGCTGCGATCCCTCCTCCTCTCCCTGGCCATGCCCCCACAGTTCACCCACTGAATGGGGAGCAGGAGCCAGCACACTGCTGAACTACAGGAGATGCTGGTCTAGCAGGCTGGAAGCAGCACCAGGAATTTGGAGCCTCAGGAACACTGGGAGGCCTGGAAGAGACATTTCAGGTTGTAGCAGGTGCCTGACAAAAGCTGCCAGTACTAAATGACCAAGCTCTTCTCCCACCCCAGGACTCTGTTCTCTGCAATGATATCTAAGATCCTGAGACAACTCTTCTAAACAGATGTGGAGGGTGTGTACCCCTCCAAGGTAGGAGGTAGCCTGCGAGACCTCTAAGAGACTTTACTTTTGACTCTTGGATGAGACTGGGAGAGCCTAGAGAGCAGAGAAAGGTCTCTAGACCCTAGAAGTGCTCTAACCCTTGACACTTCGTTAAAGCAGACAGCCAAGTCAGACACACCACAGCCCTGGGAGGCACTGAGGTGGAGGTGTGGGACAGAAAAAGAGCTGCAACATCACGGTGTAAACCATAAACCACTAAAAGCAGAAGGAACCACAGATGGAGCCTAGAATGGGATGGGTGGGAGGACACAGATTACCTTTTGAGCATCTCGGGCCACGTCATCACTGGAGGGACTCATCTCGGGTTTCTTTGCTCTCTTCTTTTCTTCATGCTCCTCTTCTTCTGAAGAGACTTCCTTGTCACTGATGTTTCTGGCTAACTCCTCCAGCTTCCTCTTCAACTCCTCCTCCTCTGCATCGGGGTCAAGCTGGGAGTCTGGGGCTGGAGACTGAGGGAGCAGAAGAAGGGAGGTGGGTTTGAGTCTCCTGTGTTGGACAGTGGGGCATGCCCAGGCCCAGGTGCACTCACCATGACCGGCCAGGAGAGGAACACGAGGAGTGCAGCCATTGATGGACTTTGCAAAGGGAGCTGCGCTCCAGCTCCACGCTGAGGAACACAAATCCTTGGCCTGAAGGACCTTCCCCACCCCCCTCCAACTTGCTTGTTTTTCCCTGTGTAAAATTGCATTTGCCTGCTCCCCCCCTTAAAAAACCAAGATGTACCCAGGGGATTTGGGGCCCAAAATCACCAGGTTTTCATTAGGAACCATGGTGAGGCTGGTAGCTCCGAGGGCAGAGATCACAGCAACTCAAAGACATGGTCCACCAGGATAAGGGAAGAAGCCATGTGAACTACAGCTCCCTGATGTAGCTTTGAGAGCCTTTAAGTAATCTTATTTGTCATGAGAAAACCTGCAGCAAATTTTCCTGTAGGATAGATGGTGCAGTTCCACCCAGCCCTGTTATTAGATGCAATTCATGGTATCAGGAGAAGAATCCTATTAAATCCAGGCACTGTAAGGGATCTCCAGAAGTTACTGAACTTGCTGTCCCTTGCATTAAGGCAGGAATACAATTATCCATGTCATACCTGGTGGGGTTTTGTCTAAGCTGTTCTCGCCAATCTTGAACAACGGCATCTGCAGCAGGCAATCGTTCTCCCAGGCAACCTACTCTTGGGCTCTGCTATCCTTCCTGCTAGAAAGCTGTGCTTAATAGTTAACCTCCACCTCTCCTGCAGCAGTTTAGACCCATTGCTTCTACTCTGATATGCCCTAGACATGGGAATAAAGCACAGGAACCTGCAAATGTGTACATCTCCCGCTCCCTTGGTCAAATTTACTGGCAGAAACACCGAATGATTGAGAACATGGCCATCCCCATCACAGATTTTAGGCACTGTTTCATCTGTGCCTAGGGGACTTCTCTGTAATTATCATTGTCTACTCTACTGAGCCATCAGCTGTCAGAGCAGCTCATGGTGATGGGTTCACGCAAAGGAAGAGTCCATAGTTTAAAATTAGAAACCCCAAATCAATGTTAAATGACCTAAGTATTCACAGATTCTACACTGCTGCCCAGCTGTAACTTAATTCAGCTGTTTTCTTCCAAACTTGATGGCACGGTAAGACAAGGGCAACTCAGAAGAGATCCGGAAATCCTTCTTGACTCAGATCTCATATTAACAATTACCAGGTGACTTCCTCGTGTCCTAATTGAGTCTCCCACAATTTCAAATGAGCTGTCACAGCTCTTCGGATGTACTGACACCCACTTGACAATTCTCCTGCAAAAAGCATTTCAGAGTACAAACGTGAAACCCAATTTTCCTTGTGCAGAATGAGCAAGGAAGGCACTAGCTTGCACAGGGGCCTAAAAGTTAAGTTTGCTCTGATTCTGCCCTGCCTTGCAATGTTTTCTGAGGCGCTCCATCACCTGGAACTATAGAAGAGCCTCCAAAGCCAAAACAGAGGATTAAACCCAACCAACCTGAGTCATTTGCTCTGCTTTCTCCCTGCAATGCTGGCTGCTTCAGAGAAGCCCTTCCAATGAGAAGGGAAGGGCCCAGCACAGCCCATGCTCTCTCCCTGCAGAGTGCCCTGGCTTTGCCCGGTTACCTCCTCAGAGCTCACCAGGATCTTTTCCTCCAAGCAATTCAGCACACGTTCGATTGCAGACATGCGTTTGTTGAGCTCATGGATCTAGAGGGAAGGAGAGATAGAGCAAAGGAGTAGAGAACAGCCCGGCCACCCCTGCCAGCACAGTGAGAAAACAGCTCGACCAGCAGAAGAGAGCAAGCAGCAAGACACCGCCACCGTGGCCCGAGTTAAAGGACATTAACAATCAATGTCTTTAAAAACCAGCCCTGGATACAGTGATGGGCCCCAGGAGGTGCACAGCCTCCCCTCACGTCTGGAAAGCTCAAGGTGGTGCTGAGTACCCAGCACATCTCAGTTCCCACCAAAGCATTGGTAGCTTTGATGCAGTGAACATAAAACCACGTCACCGGCCCATCCTGTCCCTTGTCAGGCAAAAGCATGAGGCTGTAACAAAGCCATCTATCCTGCCATCACTCACATGCTCTCCCAAATTCAACTCAACAGCAATCTTCACTTCCTACTAACACTTTTATCAAGCAGCTACCTCCTCGCCCCCCCCACCCCCCACCCCCTGCCAATGCAGTGCTGGGAAGGGAGAGGGAAAAGGTAGGAAATTCCCATAGAAATTCCAGATAGGAACAATAACCCTGAAAGCTTTCCCAGCACACTGTGAAAATCTCGACTTCTCCATGCATGGATGTACCCAGACACTTGCCTCTCTCTCCTCCCTCCCTCTTCCAGTTGAAAAAAGGGGCATGGAGAGAAGAGTAGAGAAGGACAGACAAAACCCTGAAAAGCGAAAAGCACTGTCTGTGCGCAAGAGCCCAGACAAACTCTTGTGGTTAAACTACTGAAAACATCAAAGAAGCTTTTCCCTCTTTTTAGAAGTGGAAGGTTTTGGTGGTTCTTTTTTTTTTGGGGGGAAAAAAGAATAGTCTTTCTTCTTTGATCCAAACAAATAACCCACAAATAATGGGGAATATTGCCCATCTTTTAACATTAGCTCCCACATCACTGCCATCCTGAGTGCCTGCCTCCCATTGAAAGGGGAAAGAGAAGCAAATGCAGTAAGTAAATGCAGTGACAAAGAGATGCGAGGGCTTGGCTCTGTTTTTGTAACATTTCCATCCTCTCACTCAGTTTTTGTGCTTGTGTTCGATTAATTAGATTCTCACAACAGCTTGGAGAGATCGCCTCTGCTTTAGGGAAGATGAATATAAACCCCTGACACGCTGGAGAGCAGAACGCTGTAATTACCATCCCGAACTGAATGCATCTTTAAGCAGCATTTAAGCACCATCTTTAAGCACAGGCAGGAACAATCCAACCCATCTCTAAGTGGGTTCTCAGCACTGTTTGAGGCCTGACTCTTGCATTGCTCCCAGTGACAATGCGAGTGATGAACTGAACACAGGCACTACCCTGTCTCCACAACGCAGAGGTTGGGAGAGGGCAAAGCATAATGCATGGTCTGCTGTTGATAGGCTACAGGGATAGGAGCTGAAGAGCTCGCTTTTTGTTCTCCTCCCTAAGTGAGGCCGGGTTTAATGCATGGTGGTCACCCCGTTAGCGCGCATCTCCTTTGGGCTGGGTTGCCCTGCCCTGCTCTCTGTGTAACAAAGGCTTGCAAATGGTGCTTTGTAGGAAAACATTTAAAGTGAAGAAACCTAAACCAGGGCCCATAAGGAAGCTGCCAGTTGGGGCAAGCTGTCACTTGCTGCCGAGGAGGGAAGACAGGCTACTCCAGCAGAAGTGCTACCTCCAGTCTCTCAAATACCCAAGACCTCCAACAGAAGCTTGATGTAAAGAAGAGTCAGACAGCACCAAAGCCTTGGGAATCCACAACCACAGAGCTCCCTTGAGGCACAGCAGAGGGATTTTCAGGAAGAAAGTTGGTAAATTAGTGCTGTTCCTTGGGGCTTGATCCTGTTCTTACCTGGCTGCTAAAGACCTAAAGGCAGAGACCTACCTACACAGTTACCAGATCAGGGCTTCTCTTTATGTCTCAGCAGATTTAAAAGCTTTTTTAAATAGTGGTGGGTTTTTTTCCAGTGTTGTTCTAGCACCTTGAGCTCCTGGAGTCACAGACCAGGGAACAGCCTCTTGTTACTGGAAAAGTTATGTTCCTTGTTTGGGACTGAGCAATGTGTCTGCTCCAGAATGAAAGCAAAAGCAATGGTCAGATCAAGCGTGTTTTGACAAACTTGTACCTAAGGCAGTTTTAGGAGGGGGTTTTCATCTGTGGGGTCAAAGTGATGCAGGGCAAAGAGCTGAGCTCTCTACCTCTTGAAACCTTCAGAGGCCAACAGGGTGTCTACCAGGAAAACGTTGCTTTTGAAGCCCAGCTATGGGATTCAATACAGGATTAACAGGACTTAACAAACATGCTTCTGGACCCTGCGCCCCACAAGCCAACATTTTGAATTGACACAGGGATCCCTCCTGGTCTGCCTCTGCCCTCCTGCCAGCCTCAGCCCCTCCATCTCCTCCAGTCTCAGGACCAGGGAACGGACCCCAGTCTCTTCCGAACCTCTTCCAGCTCTGCCGATACAACAGAGCTGTCTAGCACTGAAACCTGGATGTTCTCACCTTCTTTCTTCTTAGGGCTTGTACCTGGCCTCTCCTGGGCCAACAGTGACAGCAATGCACGTGTGCATCATGCTGAAGTTAATGGTCCAGCACAGAGCCAGGTCTCTTCCTGCTGGGCAAGGAGAAGGCTCAGAGGACGGTTGCTAGCTGTAAACGCATCAGCAGCACAAAGGGCAGGAAGGATGAAAAGCTGTTTAAGCTAATGAACGATGTTGGCCTAAGAGAAAATGGGCTTAAATTGGGAGTGAGATGTCATCATATAACCACTAGAGTGAAAAGGCTCCACAGCAGCCTTTGTGCTGGTGTGATGGAGCAAACCAGGGGATCACCCCGGACCACCCTGAGGGAGGAGCTTGCCCAGCTGAGAGAGGAAGTTACCTGCAGCACTGGTAGGAATTTGGCCCCATTTCCCCACTGCAAAGCACGGTGCAAATTTCATGCCTAATGTAGCGCGGGCTCATTAAGGACACCCCGCCCAGGGCTCCCCCATTTACTGCGGGCTGAAAAAGGAACGATGCTTACTAATTAGAACACGTGCTGAGAGAAGTAACATGCAGAGGAATGGTTTCCCTACCCAGGCACATGAAGTGTGGTGCCGAGGGATGGTCGTGGTTACACATCCCCCTGCTGATTACACGAAGAGGGGTCCAGGATGTGCAAAATTACTGCTGTGAGCAAAGACTGGCGCTGGCTCTGTGCGTATCTGCAGCCAAACACCACCCTGCACTTTGCTGTAAAAGGTCTGAGGAATGCTTTACCATCTCACCACCCACCACCATTCACAAAGGCAGCATCAGGAACTGCTAGTCCTTGCTTGACAACTAACACACAAGCTTACAGCCTTTTTGACACCCTTCTCTAGACCGTTCCCCCTATTACCATCATTCAGAAGACTAACGTGACAGGTTGTCCTGACCCAGTCCTATCAGGGCAGGAACAATACACCCCTCAAAGGAAGAACAGGATCTCGATGCTTATCAAATATCCTTCTCCAAACCTCTGTCTGGTCATAAAGCACCAGTCATTCAATTAAAGAAAGCCTTTTTGGGGACACAGGAAACTACAGGTGACTTGCAGAGTAATAAGGACAAGCTGAAAAAACAACAGGAATGAAGGAAGGCTTCAGGCAGCATAGGCAGAATGAAGCACAAACCAGTGCCTGATTTTCTCTTTGCCATGACTGCAAAAGTGGAGGGAGAAGGTGGGAGGGGAAGCACAGAGCTCCAGTACTTCTGCATCATCCTAAGAGGGCAGAGAAATGTCTATTCAACTCTTTGAAGGCAGACGCAGGAACTGTGAGAATGAAGACCTTAGGCCCGCTGTAGGAGGGGGTCAGGTTTGAGATCATCTTAGGAACCTGAATGTGCACAAGTCCATGGGACCTGATGAAATCCATCCACGGGTCCTGAAGAAGCTGATGGATGAAGTTGCTAAGCCACTGGCAATATTCAAGGCCAGGTTGGACAGAGCCTTGGCCAACATGGTTTAGTGTGAGGCGTCCCTGCCCATGGCAGGGGGGGTGAAAATAAAGGATCTTAAGGGCCTTTCCCACCCAAACCATTCTATGATTCTGTGATCTTTATGAACAAGGGAGCCTTAAACACACCTTCTCAGGTCTCAGTCCTGTTCCCATTTCACCACCACCTTGGCAGCTCCCTCACAACACGCAGAGCAGGACATGGCCTGGGCATTCATCTCTCTGGTGCCACATGAGCATGATATGACACCCAAATGAGCCAGCCCCTGGGTCATCCCCCAAGCCTCCTGTACTGCTCTGGCAATACGAAGTGGCTACACCCCAGTTTCTTCAGTTCCTTACCTGAAGAGGAGGAGAGATCTTGAGTCTACAGAGATCTGAGACCCACACTGCTCCCTCTTGGACCTGCACATGTGAAGCTCGGGCATCCAGCCACCCCTGCAGAGAATGGTACCTAGGGCACACCAGCGCTTCTGCTCATGCTGCACATCCGCGCTGGCTGGGAGCCTACCACGGCTGCACCCCAGTTTGCCAACACTACTTCTTTTCTCCTCTGAACCATCCCACACCTTGCAGGTAACAAGCACCATTTATGGCCACAGCCTGGGTTCAGGGGCTGTTCGGTACCTGGTTCCCAGAGTGGCTGGAATTCTCCTGGGAAGAGGCTCTGTTACGTCGTTTCACATGGTGGGGTGGATAGGCCGGGAACTGGGCTTCCTTCATGTCCTCATCAGAGGTGTCCATATCTGCAGAGTACCGGGACCGGGGCTGCTCATTCCAGGGGCTGTCTTTGGAGAGAGAAGGGTTCAGCACAAAGTTACAACAAACTCATACCCTTGAGTTCCTTCCTGGAGATTGGCCCCAGCTGTAAACAAGCAAATAATGAGGCATTTCTCCAGATCACACCTTCTGTGCTTTGGCAGGAGATGCTTCTGCAAGAGAGACCGGGGTTAAGGATGGCTGTGCTAGACCAGGCTGTAGCTCCACTCGCTGCAGCCACAAAGCACCTAACTCAACAGGGTCCCACACAGCACTGCTGAGGTAGCAGTAGGCACCAGGGGGATCATCCTTCCTCGCTTGCACCCCAAACAATCATGTCCATCAGTAAAACCTACTATTGCCCTCCCAGTCTTGTTCGAGTCCAGGTTTGGACACTGCCCTTCATACACTGGGTACTGAAAGATGTTTAGCTCAGGCTAGAGAGATACCAGTCTAGGATGGAGCACTGAAAAAAGAGTGGAAAGTCTTATTTTTAAAGGAGAATTTCAAATGAAACAAAACCAATGACATAAAATAGACTGAACGAGCCAAAGGTGTCGCTCCAGTGGCACTTGGAGTGGGCATTTACAGAGCACACAGTATTTCCTAGTCCCCTGAAAATATAGGCAGGGCTCTGGAGACCCAGAAGGATGTATGTGCACAAGCCAGTATCCAACCCTCCTGGGTCTGCTATCACAGCAGGGAAAGCAGCAGTAGTAAAAGGCAAATTCTGCCCTGTTATTTGGTAGGGTATTTCAGGAACCCACGGCTCCTGCAGCCTGACAGTGCACCCTGCCCAGCCACAAGGATGCTATTTAGCAATTCCCAGTGCTTGCCACCAGTTGTTCTCCAGTCTTACTACAGCCCAAGTCCCCTTAAGACTCTACGTTTTCTGCACCTACACCATCCTTTGGCAAGAAGCTGAACTCACCAACTGCTGCCTGCAGGAGGAAACATATCCCGTTGTTTCTAGTAGTGTCCGTTTGATTGTATCTGGTTTCTACCCTGGACAAGAGCAGCGGGTATGAAAGGGACAGACACTTTAAGAAAGGCCCCTCTGACTTGGTGAAATGAGTTTGTTGGGAACAAGACCAGCCCATTACAACCAGATTGCTTCAGCCACAACATATTTGGCCACAAGGTTTTTAGTGGCTTTGAAGTTGTTAAAAAAAAAACCAGCCCCAAAACATCAAGGACATTTTCATTTTGTTCCACCTCTTGCAGCCACTTGTCCTCAAAAGGACACAGGAGAAGCCTGTCCGGAGACACCTACCAGGTCTGGCATTTCTTTCTAGGCTCCTTCTCCGTGAGTTGACGGTGAGCCGAACCTCTGTGCTGAAGTGCTGCTCTGGAGGGATCCTGCCTGCTCCCTGTTCCTGCACGATGTGGTGGAAGACCAGATCCGTGTCGGTGATCCTGGGTTCCTCCTGGGAGGCATCTTCAGCTGAGTGAGGGAAATCTGGGAAAGACTGAGATGAGGATTGCTGATGAGCAGCTGCCTGGGGGGACTCCTTCTCTCTTCTGACCACCGCCAACCGCTCCTACCTTTATCCTCCAATACCTCCATGGACTGACCCGTTATAATGCCCGTTCCTAATAACCCGGTTTAAAGACCGCTTTCCTTTGGTGATGAGCCCTGAGCAATGCTCCTCATCACTGCCAGGGGGCACTGTGAATTTTTACAAGCACTGCACACAGAGCTCTTCATCTGAGCTGCAGAACGCTCTGGTCTTTAAGAACACCACTTCCATATTCAAACAACGGCCACCCTCTGCCCCTCTAATCGTCTGCCCCAAATTCTTGTCAGTTCATGTGGAATTGTGTGGATTGCTTTTCTTTTTTAAAGCCCGTGTTGTGCGTCTCAGCACATCCCAGTGGAGCCTGAAGCATTACAGCATCACGAGAAGGAAGAGGGAGCTCTAGAACGCTTTAAAAGTGAAATTTCAACAGGAAAGGGAAAAAGGAACAGCCCAAAAAAGCTTGATCTGAAGCATCTCAGGCTGGAAGAGCTTTTGCCACATGCAGGGCAGCCCTGTCTGCGTTCCTCCCAGAGCTGGAAGGTGGAGACACTGACCCCCTGTCCTTGGTGGGATCATGGGGTGCAGCTCACTGCAGTTGCTCATGTGGGAGCTGTCTGGGGGTCCTGCTCGTGGTCAGGAGCTCCTGACAGACACATGCAGTCTCCTATACAGAAATAATCAGCATTCACTAAGTTTTTGTTCTCTCTGACTGACAGAGGCCCCCACCATGCAGATGCTGACACTGTAATCACACTGGATCTGGGATTCATCCTCTCAGCCTTACGAAGGTTGTGTGCCCCAGGAAACTGCTGGCCAAATACATCCCCTGGGCCACCTCATGGCAGAAAGAGCCCTAAACTGGATAGGATGGTAGGAGAAGAGCCTGGTCTCATTTTGCCCCTTCAGTAGAATCATAGAATGGTTTGGGTTGGAAGGGATTTTAAAGATCATCTAGTTCCAACCCGCTGCCATGGGCAGGGAGACTATCTAGTAAACCAGGTTGCTCCAAGCCCCATCCAGCCTGGCCAAACTTCCTCACCCTTAATGCAAGCATGAAATAAACTTTCCACAGCTCTGCAACCCAGAGTACTGAACCTCCAAAAGCTCACTGGAAACCAGGGTGCCACATAGCCTTGGCATAACACAGGAAAAGCATTGTCTGCAGAGAGCAAAGAAATCTGCAGGGAAAAGGCCAGGGAACCTCTTCTATCTCATCTTACCTTCATCCTTGCCTCCATCAGATGTTCTAACTCCTGACTCAGCCTGAGGAAAAGGACTTCAAATGGACAAAGAGAGAGCTATGGGAGCAAGGACTGGCACCACTGCCTCTCAACAGCAGCTGAAGGAGGGGGTAGCTGAGGTAGCAAGGAGTAGGAAGAGAGGAAAGGAAACCCCCAGCACTCTCCCAGTACCTGGAACGCATCCGGGCTGCTGGCTGCTGGCGAGAGCTGTACAGACTGGCGACGAGACTGAGCAGAGTACTCCGAGTCCAGCTCAAAATCAAAGGGATGCACAGAGAGCAGGCGCTTTGTCTTGCACATCTTCGTGTAGGAAGTGCAAGAAAGGAAAACTTAGCATAAACCACAGTTGACCCCGAAGGAAGTGGGAGGGAGGACCCTTGTCTCCCGAGTGTGCCCAAGTCTGCAGAGCTCAAAGCAAGGCTCCTGCTTTTTGCAGAGAAAATTTGGGTCTGCCACTGTCCTACCTGCAGGAGGCAGGTGTATAGGGCAGCGCGTGTTTGTGCTGGAGCCAAGGACAAGTGGGTTCCTGACTTCCCGTCCCTGGCTCAGGACTGCTGCCATGAGCAGACAGTGAGAAGCTCTCTCCTGGTTTGTAAAGGTACTATGGGAAAGCTGAGTGAGCTGGTAGCTCAGAGAGAAATCCAGGAGATGCTTTTGGTACCTGAAGCATCTCCCCATCTTCAGAGAAAGAATGCTGCTGGCAGATCTCCCCAGGTACCTGGGAGGTCATCAGCTGCCCTGGGGCAGGAACAGCTTGGACAAGCTTCTCAGGCTTCAGAAGCAGATCAAAACGAAGCTTCATTGAATCACAGCTTTGCTACTCTACCACGTACCTCTTCTAGTTAAAAACACCCCAGGTGGGTGTTCGTTACATGGGAGGGGCTGGGATTGGGACATTCATTAGGGACTTTCTTCATGCAGGAGTGGATCTTTCTTCCAGAGCGTATTTGTGGTTTTACTGACTTGGTTGTTTCTACACAGACTGGGAGAGGGGCTTATCTCAGAGAAGGAAAATGGAGAGAAAGGCCCAGACCTGAAAGTGGCATAGAAACCCACCACCACGCCACCACGGCCCAAGGTAGGCTAGAAGCAGCTGAGGGCACAGGGTGAGGAAGAAGGAGCCACCGAATGAAACACTTACTCTGCTGTAGCACTCTGCTTCAGCTCCGCGGAGGACATTGTCTTCATCATTATTGTCATCCCCAATGTCACCACTGGTGAAGAGCTGGCACTCACCTGAAGGGGACAATGGCACGCTGTGTATAGGCAGCTCCTGCACCCCATTCCTGGGGAGGTAAAGTGCCCTCTGTGGTGGCCACACTGTGCTGCTTATATGGAATTAAAAAGTCCAGATCAGAATCCCAGCCTGGTTTGGGTTGAAGGGACCTTAAAGCTCCTCCAGCTCCATCCCCTGCCACAGGCAGGGGAACC
>NW_009931095.1:23553-31166 GCF_000696875.1 Nestor notabilis
TTGTTCCAAGCCCCTGTGTCCAACCTGGCCTTGAACACTGCCAGGGATGGGGCAGCCACAGCTTCTCTGGGCACCCTGTGCCAGCGCCTCAGCACCCTCATGGTGAGGAATTTCTTACATCTAATTAATACTCTATTCTGTTCTTTTCTATTCTAATGTTCCATCAGAAATATTACCCACAGGGGTTTCAGGTTAGGGGTTTTTTTTGCATACTACGCCATGACCAGTAGACTGCACAAGTTAAGGGAAGGGGACAAAGGATGGGAAAAGGACAGGAACATTTTAAGGTTGCCCCAGTGCTGCAGCTGGCCTGCACTGACCACAGTCTAAGGTTTGGAGGGTGGAAGCTCTTTTGGATGCAGTTCTCAGGCAGCATTGCAGATACCCACTTGATCTTGCAAAAGCTCAGCCGGCCTCTCATTGCTTCCCCTTCCAGATGTGCACTACCAAAGGTGTGGAAGTGATCACTAAAGGGAGACGAAGGACACCTGCACCACAGAGAGCACCCCGAGGTCCACCCGAGTGACTCCGGTGTTTGAAGGCACCACAGCTCAGCCTCTGCTTGTCCTGGTTTCTATCAGCCAGCTCTGCTATCTGTGACCCACTCCTTTCCAGTCCTCATCTCCGTACCCAGATCATTGTCAAGCCCAGCAGTATATTGGGAACAACACAAATGCAGACCAAGTCCAAAGTTAAGGTAGGAAAAATGTTTTCTTATATCAAATGGCAAGGTGCAGTGAATTTCTCCTGCAAGGGCTCCTAAGGAACGCAACGTGAAGTCCTAAATTCAGTTGGTCCCTTAAGAATATGGCCAGCTTTAAGTGTATTACTTAAGTGCATTGAGATGATGAGTACTTGCAGGCTTCAAGTTTGGCATGTAGCTAAAAGCCCTGTTATATCCAAGTCTATGGTCTGACACCCCATGTGTACAGCAGTGCAAGAGACAAGTATTATAATCCATCTCCACTGCAGTGGAGAGATGTTTTCCCTGGTCCAGCCACACCAAACCACAGCAGAGAGCCCATAGCCAGAGGGTGTGAAGAGGAAAAGACATTAGAAACCTCTCTTGAACTGGGAGTCACATGCTGCAATTCTCTTCTGTACTCACTGTTAATGTCTGGCAGGCTGTAAACTCTGTCCTGATGACCTAAGTGAAAAGAAAAATTGTGGGAAAAATAAGTAAGCACATTTTCTCCAGGTACCTCTGAGAGAACAAGCCTCAGAGCTATGGCAACCGCAGCCCTCATTCTTCAGCCATCACAAGGCAGAGACATCAGAAAGACAGAATAAAAGAAGCACTTTGAGACAGAACTTGACTTTTAAAACCCCAAGACCTTATTGTCACCACTTCCACAGCCCTAATGCAACACGCCGGGCAGTGCAGCAGCAGATGGCCACCTAAAACACAGCGGTTTCACATCATTCTGCTCCTTCTCCTGCAACCAGAGACAGGCTCCAGGTGGAGGTTCTTTCTTGCTTAAGGGTCAAGCCAATTCACTGGTGCTAATGAAGTAATAACAATAAAATAATTCATTTTAAAAAAAGGCATCAGGCTCTCAATGCAAAGAAGCCTGAAGCACTGTCATCCTCACGCTTAGCTTGGTTTTCTCTGATTGTCCTTTCTCTGTGGTCTGATGCGTTTTCAGACTGAATGCTGCATGAATTGTCTGTCTCCCACTGCATTAACTATATGTTTAATGCCACCACCCTTCATGCTCTTTCTGATTATTTCTGCCATGAGTGGTCTGGGTAAGGCTGGACCAGCTGGATCACTCAAGTCTATGGTATTTGTGCAAACTTTCCTGTGGCTCCTCAGAAAAGGAATAAAATCCACACTGGTTTTCAAAAGCACCAGGCAAAGTATGTGTGAATGGCAATTAGCAGCTACCCAGTAAATAACACCATATTAACAGCAGCTTTCAGCACATGTTCACGCGCTATTGACCAATATCAGGAACACTGAAGTTCCATAAAGCTCTGGAGAAAACAATCATGGAGACAGGAAACTCAGTAGTTTTGATACTGTTTTGCCAGTGCCAGACCATCACCAGATCAGCTGTAAAAGTCATTAGATCAAGGGAAACAGTAAGTGCTGCCTTATCCAGCCAGTGGGATTTACAGGCCCTGCAGGTTAAACTTGGGTTAATGTCACAAGCTCTCCCTTGTGACAAAAAGAGCTAAAAGAAAGAAAAACAAGAGCTGCAACTCTTATATACTTACAAACTGCAGGACGTGAGGCTTGTTAAAACTAAGCACAAGATATTCTCAACTCTGTGGTAAAAATATCAATCTTAACAGAGCTAAAAAACATAGAATCATGGAATGGTTTGGGTTGAAGGGACCTTAAAGCTCCTCCAGCTCCAACCCCTGCCCCGGGCAGGGACACCTTCCACTAGAGCAGGTTGCTCCAAGCCCCTGTGTCCAACCTGCCCTTGAACACTGCCAGGGATGGGGCAGCCACAGCTTCTCTGGGCACCCTGTGCCAGCGCCTCAGCACCCTCACAGGGAAGAGCTGCTGCCTCAGAGCTCATCTCAGCCTCCCCTCTGGCAGGTTCAAGCCATTCCCCTTGTCCTGTCCCTTCCATCCCTTGTCCAAAGCCCCTCTCCAGGTTTCCTGGAGCCCCTTTAGGCACTGGAGCTGCTCTAAGGTGTCCCCTTCAGGAGCCTTCTCTTCTCCAGCTGCCCCAGCCCAGCTCTCTCAGCCTGTTTTCACAGCAGAGCTGCTCCAGCCCTCGGAGCATCCTCCAAGAACATGTGCTCTGCTGCCCTCAGTATGATGAACACACACCTCTGACCCTCTGCTTCCTGCCCAGCATGTTTTGAATGATCTGGAAGCTACAAAGCACTCAGAGGGGCATCAGTGCTCATTGTCCCCCCTTGGCGCATCCCAGCACGGACTGTGCAGACTCCCCGTGTGCAGCAGGACAGGAGAAACCCCGGTGCCCCTCCTCACCTAGGAACGTGGAGCTGGCGCCATGCCCCGGCTGCAGCCTGCCATAGAGGGACTGCAGCACTTTGGCACTTCCAAACCTCTTGAAACGGGACCTCACGTGTTCATAGTACCACTCCAGGGATCCAATCTTCACGATCCTGCCCAAAGACACAGTGCGCATACATACTAGGTGAACCAGTCTGGCCACACCTGTGGTGACCAGCCCCTCACCCAGAAACCATCTCTTGCCAAAACCACAGTTTCGTTTATAGTCAACAGAATTGGTTTCTAAGCAGCATAAAGGGATGCTGAGTTTGGGCGACCCTTCTTGAGCCTCAGCCCCAGGGCTTGCCTTGCCCCTCATCCTCCGTGGCAGCGGCGGTACCTGGAGAGCCGGCAGGGATCGCAGACCCAGCCTTGCTCCTTCTTGTTGTAGCGGCTGCAGTTCTTGCAGGTGAAGAAGTGGCAGTCCTGGCACTGCCGCTTGCTGTTGAGCAGGAACTTGAAGGGCTGGAGGCAGTGGACGCAGTGGGTTTCATTGAGGTGAGACTGATTTGTCAGGAACTCTCTCTTGCTGCTCTCCTGGTTGATCTTGCATTTTAGCTCCCTGCAAAAACACAGCCCAAACCACAGGAACTTGTTTTTGTCACCATTTCACTATGAGCTTTCACATGGCAAATCCCACTACACCTCAGCCACTGCAGGAATGATTTTCCAGGGAACATCCTGGGTCCCACAGCTTGTGGATAACACTGCAGGGCAAATCTAACAACTGACATATCACCAATTAAATAAGCTGAACAAAGAAGTGGGCTCCAGATTCCAGGCAGGCTAATACACATTAGGATCTGCTGCTGTTGAGATTGACTTTGATTGAGCCAAAACCTGGCCCATTTGCTTCACAGGTTATTGGTCAATTGATCAATGCCAGGAATCTCAGGAGAGTGGCTCCTCTCAAAGTATGTGGCTGTACACCAACCCAGCACAATCTTTCAGCTGGGAATGAAAAGCTTCCTGGAATTCTGGGGAGAGGAAGGGAAAACAATCTGAGACAAAAAAGGACTAAAAGGGGTTTTAATCTAGTACTTCAGTGCTAAATGCAGCCAAGGCTTTTATTAAAGGCAGGAGTGATGTGCAACAAGGTTCTGGCAGTGCAGAGAACAGCAGCAGGAGATGTTCATGGCAGTCCTGTATATGCCTGGCCAGCACAAACTCTTTTCAAAAGCACCTTGTCCTAGCAGTCTGTCACTATAGGCTCCTTTTGCTATTCAGACTTGGCTGCTAGAGCAGGTACCCGTTCAAGAAGCTGCCTGTGTGAGGCTGAACCCCCTGTGACAGCCAGGGCCAGGTAAAATGCCTGCGCAGCTGGTGAGAGTCCGCTGCACTACCCAAAGGCTTTCTGTTTGTTCCCTGCACCACACACTGCTTCAGGTATGTTTGCCTTTGGGGCTATGGCCGAGAGGCAATGTTTGAGTTGTAGGGAAGGTCCCTAGAAGGTTGTTTTCTGCCTAGGCAGGGTTTGGAAGCTGCATTTTCTAAGGTAGAAGTCAGCCTGGGCCAAAAACACTCTATCAGCCAGGACTGGGGGCTGCTTCAGGAGCACAGCCTGGACCAAAGGCTTCTGGTGGTGCTGCTGCCAGTGCCCCCCAGCCAGCAGGGAGATGTGCTGACACCAGGCTGACCACAGCAGGAGCCGTGCTGGTGTGGCAGCGTGGTGCAGGGGCGCCCATGGGAGCAGCGATGTGGCTGGTGGCGAGATTGATGTGAAAGTAAATCAAGCTAATCTCTGTTTAACCAAATCAGTTTGCAATGAGGAATCAGCTCTTGGGGTTTGTTCGGGGGAGGGAGAGGAAATGACACAGGACTTTTCTTATCAGCTCACTGCCAGCACCTTGGGCTGCATTCACTGTTACACAGGAGTGATACCAGCTTGCACTCACCAAGGATCTGGAACATGTGAAAATCAGCATAAAGGCTGAACTGGGCACCTAGTGTTCCATTCAACTATTCACAGAGTTTTGAACAACGTGGTGCAAATGTTTGGCAGCCATTCACCTGTGGGTACTAAAAACAATCCCCCACGCAGAAACCCCTTGGGCTGGGCTCAGTGCTCCTTTTCCACTCCCATGCTAGGGCTGCTTCCAGCGGAATCTGATCTTTCACTGGACTGCTTTTTCTGGTTCCCAGAGACCGGTCGGATCCCTTCACTTCCCCTCCCTCACCCACGAGACCTGCCGAAGGAAGGACAAGTCTCAACCAAACCAGTTTAAAACCCACAGGGACTGCACACCTCTTGTTCTCTTGCTGGCAGGAACACAAGCCAGCCCATTTCCCTACTCTGCTCATGGCAGAATGAATAGGCTGCTGTGGGATGCCAGACTGCAGTGGGTCAGTCCAGCTGAGCTCTGGAAAGACGCAGAGAGCTGTCCCCAAGAAATGGGGCTGCTGGCAGGGACGTGTATGGAAGGACCCAGGGAGAGCCCCCACAAAGTGGCCATTATTTCATTTCTTGAGCAAAGCATTCCTCTTGCATGGCTGAAGCCTTTGTCCATTGTTGGGGGCTGCTGTGGGATGCCAGACTGCAGTGGGTCAGTCCAGCTGAGCTCTGGAAAGACGCAGAGAGCTGTCCCCAAGAAATGGGGCTGCTGGCAGGGACGTGTATGGAAGGACCCAGGGAGAGCCCCCACAAAGTGGCCATTATTTCATTTCTTGAGCAAAGCATTCCTCTTGCATGGCTGAAGCCTTTGTCCATTGTTGGGGAATATCTTTTGCCAAAAACAAAATGCAGAGAAACAGCAGAAAGCGAAGAAAAAGACCAAGCCGGGGGGATAGGGGGGAACGGGGGAAAGGGAAGAATTCTTCAAGGCTGGCATGTTGAGACAAGCCCAGTGAATGGAAAAGCCTATGCGGGTGGTCAGAGCGCAGGGAGCAGGGTGAATGGCTGCAGGGTCTCCCACAATGTCACATCATGTCCCAGCTTGTTACAGGTAGAAAACGCTCACACAGCTTCATGTCCGGCCTGCAGGAGCGTGGCGCTTTCCCAGACTGGGGGTCTGGTCTGTGCCAGGGCATTACAGAAACATCTGATGTATGCCTTTAGCTTGTAGAGAGAGGCAACCAAGCCTTGGACCGGGTAATGTGCTCTACCCCAGAGACTCGAGCAGTGCCAGGGGCTGCTGGCTTAATGTCAGCCCTCTGTGAGACACGATGAAACACCATTAAAATGAAAAAGCTGTGACTGCTGGGACAGAGGGAACACTGCTCGGGAGAAGCGACAGCAGCTCAGTACATCTGCCCCCTGCCTCACGCCTCCCGTTCCAAGGCACTCCATCTGGGAGCCCCCAGGGCATCGGAGCGGACCCAGATAAGCCAGTCTGGCGCCAAGGTCAACTAAGTACCGAATTCACCTCGCCCACTCCTTTGCTGCAGGGCACAGCAATGTCTGTCCCCACCTCCTTCCTCTAGGCACAGCTCAGGCCCATCACAAGGGAGACATTCATCCTTCCCAGGGTGATGATGTTTTTCAACACCCGTGTCTGATCTGTCCTGCACTTCAGAGCTACCAGCAAAGGAAGGCAGCAGATCACGACACTGAGTTATCTCCGCCTCCTACACAGGCTGCGTTTTCTTAGGCAAAGAAAAGATGTAATCAGAAGGTTCAAAAACACATGACTGAGAGCTTCCTGTGGCTACTGGTGCAAATGGAGCGGCTCACACACAGCCTGGTGTGGAGCACACAACGACGAGCTCTGGGGGTTGATTCCACAGTACAGATGTAGATACCCCAAATGCAGAATAACAGACACCCCTCGCCTCTCCCTTTGGCTCTGACAGAGCAAGCAATGAGCTCCTGGCCATCAGCCCCAGTCCTGGCTCACAGAGTCCAGAGCTAGAAGGGTAAGAGAGCTCAGTGAGAGTGCAGCTCTGCCCAAACCTGGCCTGGGAGCACGGGCCATCCCCTTGGGATAAAAATGAGAACTTGGCCAGACCCTGAACTGCACTGAGGGACGCTGCAGCTTCTTGAAATACAGTTAAGAAATTACTAAGTCCAGTGCCTGGTGTAGTTAATGAACAAGACCTAAACCCCACAATTTCTCATGCTAAAAAATTAATCTAATCCAATTTAACATTTTTTAAGCGGTACTTTTGTCAAATGACCTGTTCATAAGAACTTAGACGATACATCCATTTGCTGCTCCAGTGGTTTTTCAGTCTTTTCCCAACCTGTGGCCCCTAAAACTTTCCAAGTACGGCACATGGCCCCGTGTATCGTATTTAAGGCTACTACACTAGGTTTACTTCTCCTCTCAGTTATTTTTCCAGAATCCTTCAGGAGTCTTTAGACTCCCAGGACCCACTGAATAACCCTTGTGTCCTAAACGCACAAGAATCATCACATGAAACAAAAGCAAGGTTGCCAAATCCCATCCTTTGCTCCACCGTAAGGTCTCCCTGTGAGAGCCATGCCAACATCAAGTCCTACGAAGGCATTTCCTGAGTGGGGCCAGCATATTTGTCCCCATAAACCACCGTAATGACACTGATCCGCATGGCCGCTGGTGGCACAGCGCCAGTTCGCACCTTTGCAGCCCGAACTTGTCACCTTGACGGCGACAACGTCATCTGTTCACCACTATGTTTGATTTTCACAGCCTGGTCCTGGCTGTTCCTCCTCGCACAG
>NW_009931095.1:31217-31503 GCF_000696875.1 Nestor notabilis
CAGCTACAGCTTGCTCCCCCCCAACCTCGCGGACCGGAGAGCAGATACTCACCCCAGCCGTTCCTCCTCTTTTTTCCGCAGATCAAAGTCTCGTTGAACGACCTCCCAGACGTGCTTGGCTTCTTCATCGGTTAACTTGGAGAGGTCCAGCTTCCTCCCCATCTCGTCTGAAGCTGCTCCCGTTACTCGCTACCCCGAGCGCTCACTCTCCCGCACCGTCGGATGCTATGGAGAGGGAAGAGCAGCTCGGCCCCACCTCCGTGGCTGCCCGGGTAAACGGGCAGAG
>NW_009931096.1:0-2899 GCF_000696875.1 Nestor notabilis
TGGCGGACTTGATCAGGAGCTCCTCCAACGTGGTGTTCCACACGGGGGCTGGAATCAGCACTGCCTCGGGGATCCCTGACTTCAGGTAAGGGCAGCAGGCAAAGGACTGGGAGGTTCTTGTAAAGCTCTGAATGCTGCCCCAGCCAGAACAGCTCCGGTTTTGAGCAGCCCTTTGGCGTTAGGCTGTGCCCACAGAATCATAGAATGGTTTGTGTTGGAAGGGAACTTAAAGCTCATCTAGTCCCAATCCCCTGCCATGAGCTGGGACCCCTTCCACTAAAGCAGGTTGCTCCAAGCCCCGTCCAACCTGGCACTGCCAGGGATGGGGCAGCCACAGCTTCTCCGGGCACCCTGTGCCAGCGCCTCAGCACCCTCACAGGGAAGAGCTTCTGCCTTGTATCTAACCTGAGCTTCCCCTCTTTCAGTTTAAACCCATCACCCCTTGTCCTATCGCTCCAGTCCCTGATGAAGAGTCCCTCTCCAGCACCCTTCAGACACTGGAAGCTGCTCTGAGGTCTCCGCGCAGCTTCTCTTCTCCTGGGTCTGAACAGCCCCAATGTTCTCAGCCTGTCTTCATATGGGAGGTGCTCCAGCCCTTGATCACCCTCATGGCCACCCTCCATGTGCTCTGCTTCCCTCAACAACAAAATCACTGGTGACCAACATTCATTCAGTAGTGCCTCGCTCCTCCATTGACAGGGCACATGGTGCATTTCCAACTGTCCTCTCAGAGCCCGAGCTCTCCATTCTCACTCTTTCTGTCCCCACTGCTGCAGGGGGCCCAATGGTGTCTGGACTATGGAAGAGAAGGGGCTCTCCCCAAAATTCGACACCACCTTCGAGAGTGCCAGACCCTCCAAGACTCACATGGCGCTGCTGGGGCTGCAGAGGGTCGGTATCCTGAAATTCCTGGTCAGCCAGAACGTGGATGGCCTTCACGTGCGCTCCGGATTCCCACGGTACTGCCTCTCCCACCCGGCTCCGGGTTCCTCATCCCTTTCCCAGCGCTCCTATGTGGCTGTTCTTGCTGCCTGATAAGCAACAGCCTCATGTGCTGGTGTTTGATGCTGGGGCTTGATTTCCACGGCTGGTTTGGAAGCTGTGTCTGATGTGGGGAGAGGAACCTGGAAGGGAGGCATAAACCAGCTTGAACTGAAGAGAGGTTATGGCAGTAATTCAGAGGGTGGTGAAATGAAACCAGCCTTGGTTGATGCTCTCTAGATGGACACCCAGAAGCCATTTGTTGGTCTCAGTGTTGGGCTGTCACATGTTGTCACCCACCAGCTGTGTGACTGGAGCTGGTGCCACTGTGAGCAGCCTGAACCATGGCCTCGGGAAGGACACATTGCCTTCAAGCAGGGAGGTGGGCTCAGAGCACATGAGCCTTTCCACTGCCTCTGTACCCATCCAGAGGGGTGAAGGAAGTGCAGGGAAGATGAAACCTCTGCTGCTGGTTGCAGAGCCACATGGTGCCCTGGTTGACCAGTGCTGTCTCACAGCACTGGATCTTGAGCTACTTTTGCACTTTGCTTAAATTGAATTTCTTGAGAGAAAATAGAGACAGTGCTGCCCCAGAGATGAAACCAGAGAGCCTTACAGAGCATTTTGCCTCTCAATACATTTGCAAAACTGTAAGGGCAGCAGGAAGGAGAGAGTCCCACAACTAGGACAGCTCTGATGTACCTGTGGTGAGGTCAGGGACCCTGCGTGGGCCTGTTCCCTCTGCAGGGAGCTCCACAGAGAAAGAGTACAGCATCTGCTGCCCATGTGGTGGGGACTGAGGTATGTTTAGTAGTGGCTGTTTCAGAGATGTCCTCAAAAGAACCCACCTCTCCATTAGCGCTCATGGCAACAGGCTCTTCAGCCTGTTACAAAAGCCATTTCCAGCACTTAAGACCAGCGAGCGATTGTCTTGTGAGGCGCAGTGCTTGGAGCTGCCTGGAAAGGGAAGGGAAGAGCAGCTGAGTTCAAGTAATAAAATAAAATGGAGCTGGGATGAGAACAAGAAGCATGAATGGAACCTTGGAGAGGATGCATCTCATGAACATCTTCAGTGCCTGAGCTGCCTCCCAGGGGGAAATTCCAGTTATTAAAAGCCCTCAGTCCTGCTCCTTGTGCCACATTTGGCTTTTTAAACTAAACAACCATGGGAAAAAGAATAGGAAATAAGAACTAGAAGTCAGCCATGCTCCCTGCAGCCCATCGCTGCTGGCGCCCGCTGGTTTAGCACAGCTCTTCCATGCAAGTAAAGCATGTGCCTAAGTAACTGCTGCTGAGCTGAGGCCAAAACAGGGGAAATCAAGTCAGTCCTGTCTCCATCCACCCTGGAGGAGGTTCCCAGTCACCATGGGGCTTGCAGGAGCACAGGGAGAGCATGGCCTTATTTTCCTCTGCCTTCTGCATTGAGCTCAAGGGGAGTTTTAGTCAAAACAAGTAGCCAAAAGAGCCATGCAAGGACAGGGAGGAACAGCAGGAACTGGAAGAGCAAAGCTCCAAGTTCCCACTGGGCGCAGAGATTTGAGGCTGGATCAGAACAGGGGCTGGAATTGGTGCTGCAGATGGAAGCATTTAAAATGCAAAGGCTGGGACGTGCTGTCCTTCCCTTCAGTCCTAGTTGCGGCCATGGGATAGAACTGCTCCCAGGCTGCGGTGGAAGGAGCCCCTGAGGTGCTGGGTCTTGGCGAGGAGGGGGCTTGTGCAGCTCTCCCTGTTGTCCCGGGGCTCTCCCAGCTCACCTCTGCTGTTCCTCCTGCAGGGACAAGTTGGCTGAGCTCCACGGGAACATGTTTGTGGAAGAGTGTGTGAAATGTGGCAAGTACGTGAGCCCTGAGCCGAGAGGTGGGAGCTTTGTTGGTGTCCCCAGGGAATGACAGAGGCCCTGGGGTTGTCACCTGGTGGG
>NW_009931097.1:0-5788 GCF_000696875.1 Nestor notabilis
TTGCCGGCTGGGCTTAAACCACGACACAATACAATACAGAGTACAGCACACAAGTGATAGTATTTTGGTCCACACTATGTGTTTATAACTTCCCAAATTACTCTACTATTCATTGCATGCCTGACTCTGCCAAACTACAGTAAAAGTGATCTTAACCAAGCAGCAGCATTATTAATGTATGACATTTCAACTTGTTTAATTTTTTTAATCAGAGTGATGTACAGTGCATTTTTACTGTTAATTATATTATCACCTGAATAATTTATTTTCAGGTAACAAAATTTTGTGTCTGCCTGCTTAAGAGCTGCTTGTAAGGCTGTGGGGCTTTCTTCATCTTTCAGTGTAGAAAATATGTAGGTAATTAGAGTGTGGACATCACAAGTTTAGGAGAAGATATTTAAGCCTAGTCTCATACTGCACACAGGTTTTGGGGTAAAAAAAAAAGCCACCAAAAAACTCCAAATACCTTACTTCCCTCTTAGAAGTACTCTAAATACCTTACTTCCCTCTAGATTCCCTCCCAATCACTCAATCTACAGCCCAATTTCTTCTCTTCTCCCCTACCCTCCAAGCCACCACAAAGATGGCAGCTTCAGCAGACAGTTTATAAACCCCTTCTTAAGGGACAAAAGAAAACAAGAAAATCTACCTAAAAGAACCCACAAGAAAAGCTTCAGTACAAGGGTACTCATACTTAAGTACCTCATAATTATGCAAGACAGACCCTTACAACTCTTCTAGTGTTAGCATTTGCAAGTATTCTTACCTTCACCACAAGAACGTAAATGCGGAGTATATTAAAAGAAATGGATGGATGTGTTTTGATATGTAGCTGGACTTAGAACTATAAAAATATAAATTCAGTGGTATGAACAGCCTGGAAAAAGGACTGACGTTTATACTGGTAATAATCAGGAGTAAGTTTGAGGCTTATGGCTTAGGTTTAAGTAAAATTCTCTTTTTATTATCCTCCTCTGGGAAATTAAATATGCTTTCATGCTTTAGAAGCTTCAGTAACAATCAGCTAATGCAAACACCTTAAGTTGGATCAACTGACTTTATCACTGATGCTCTAGAGCCTACCCTACAACCTGTTACATCTTCACTGACAGTTCTGGGGAGACACTAAGTAGGCATGAATCTGAAAGTCAGGCACCCTGCTACACACCACGGAGACTGTGGCTACCCAAATTACCTTACCTCCTGTACCATTCATCAAACACCAGACTAAAACTAGATGCAGCAATAGAATTGTCCAGTGACTGCAGTTACCACTTATTAATAACAGTTTCATTTTGCAAACATAAACCATATACAGATGATAGATACCCAGCGCATCAACTGGTTCTCATTCATTGGACCTGAAATTTGCTCTACTTTGGAAAAAAAAAAAAAAAACAAAACAAACCACCTACTTTTTTCCCTTGAGTAAAAATAAGAGGGTAAAAAAACCCAAACCTTGAAGTGAAACAGAAGAGTTGTTCCAATTGCAACCCCCTAAAATTCCAGTGATTCCTTTGCAGAAAGCTCTCTAATCATTGTACTGAAATTCAATCATCTGTAAGACCAGACCTGTCAGAAATCTATTGAACAAAGCTGAAAGAACTTGCCTCCATAATCCAAGCTGTATTAGGCCTGTGCCAAGTCCCAAAGGGGATAATTAGGTTTGCAAGTCTAATCATCCACTGTAATAGAACAGCCTTTGTTCTCACCAAGCAGGCCTTGTTTCAGTTCACCATCTGAGAAATGGGAATATCTGATGTCAATAATCAATTGACCTACAGAAAACATTTTGCACTTCAGAACTTCAGAGGTTTAGAAAACAAGTTCTCCTCCCTTCCCCCTGCACCAAATACAGGTATTCATGAAGAATATTCAAGATCGGGTATTTGAACCCTAATGATTCAAATGCATCACACAACCAATTACAGATATTAAGTATAGATCACACAGCCTTCCCTTATGTAATGTGTAAACAGAATTTAGTATTGCTATATCTGCTGTAAAATTTAATTTAAACTGTGTGTAAATTCTAGTCTACAGTTCTCAGGTGTCAAAAATTGAACAAGTGTATAAATTTTTATGCCACCATCCTTGGTATCTTACTCTCTCAGATACTTCTCTGTCTCTCTCTCAGATACTTTTCAAAGATAAGCCTAGAAACTCAAAACAGCAATTAGGATACCAAAACCACTTACTCAATAAAAAAGGACAGTGAAGCTTCAAGCCTAGTTTCATAAAATTGTAAAGCAACTTTGCCTGTAGCAGATTTTAGCTAATAAATTAACATTATTAATATTTCTTTACCTTCTGCATCCCTCCAAGCAGGTTCCCACTTCCTGGTCAGTAATGCCGATTCAGCAACTTCCTCTACTGCAGCAAGTTTTGGCCATTATCCTCTGGGTCCACAGGCAGTTCTTGAACTGTCTCTGGGCTGGCTGGCTGCATCTCCCTCTTTTGCATGACAAGCTCCAGTGGCACCAGTCCTACCACACCCTGCGGTCTCTCAACACTTCAAATTCTTGACAGTGCTAACTCAGCAGCTCCTTCAGCAGACTCTCTCTCCTTCCCTCCAGGAGCTTTCTGTCAACAGTCACTTTGTAAGAACATAGCCTAAAACAAATCAACACAAAAAATTAAACAAAACCCAAATATTTCTGTCACAATCTTAGGGTTAAGTACTTTTTCTTACAGCTTTGAAAAAGCAAAACTGTTCTGTTGCTTACAACATCTTATAAAACTTTTGTTGTGCAGAACACAAAAGAAATAGGAAAACACAAAACAAAAGCAAGGAATGAGGTCCCCCATTCCCGTTTCAATAGTATTTCTTCAGAACATATTAGAAAAAAAAAATCATCCAGCTCAAACATTTAAGATTACCCAAGTAATAAGGGTTTGTAGCATATCACTTGCATTCCTTCTCAGATTCACAGAAGCTGGGAACACTTCTTAACATACAAAAAAATCCCATGTAAGAATGAATCCTCTAACCTGTATGAGCTCACCCCAGTCACTCCCTGTCATTTTCTCAATGCACGCATTCTGCATCACCTGTTTGACCCTATATCTATCTCTTCTCTCCAGCAAAGTCGTGTAGCACATAAAAGGTTACACTTTAGAACACAGTCATTCACTTCAACAGGTCCTAAACTGATGTCATCTGCATCTTTCCACTTACGGAGCAGCACAACTGTGAACAATGTGTTTAGATTCACTCTTCCTGGAAAACATGGCAAAGCTGATGACAACTAAACCTCTGAGGCCAACCTGAAAAGAAGCTCACCAGTAAAACTCTTAAGAGTAGCTTTGCTAGCCTGAGGTACTGCTGAAGTACCTGTAGCCCCTTATTATTTTGAATTCACATACAAACTCTGAAAGTGATTCCTAGTAATAGTATAAGCTACAACTAACATTGTCCGTTCCATCTACTGTTGTTTTTAAATTCCACAAAAATCTAATCTTACTTGAAAAGTATTACTATTAGTTGATTAATTCAATATTTCACATTCTTGAGCTCACATGTAAAAGAACCTTGTTCTGGTACTTGCACATAACATAGCCATTGATCTACTTTTCTAATACATAATAATTCCCCATCTCTGTCAGGGGGTGGGGGCAGGTGGGATGCATTCTGTTCCTTCCATAAAACAATGCTACGGCTGGGCCTCTATCCAGCTTTCACCTGTTAAAACATGAAGAAGGTATACAGAGAGCAGTGAATACCTGGACACATGTCTCTGGGGGGGGGATTTTATCAGAATGACAACAGGATTTTATCTGAAGTTAGACATGAACCAAAATCCACAACTGATTCCCTAAAAAGGGATAGGCCTCACTTCCCTAGCATAAAAAATAAATACACTGGGAATTATACAGCACTCTACTTTAAACAGGAAGCACTACTTCAATGTTTAAATATCCACAAAATATTTTTAATAGAAAACATACAGTCTATGTTTCAGAATCCTTTTTTAAAAGAGGTTAAAGAGTACCAAATTTTCTTTTTAATTAAAAAAAAAAAAGTCGCCATGGATATGAAACAAAAATACCTTCTTCCTTACTTCCTCCAGCTAAAATGCTGGTATTTTAGACTACATTTGAAAATATTTCAAAATAAAAAGCAGACATGACGTGTACTAACAATATAATTACTCTGTAAACGTTCCCTAACCAGAGGGAAAAGTGCAAATGTCTTAGTTCCACCAGTCAGTGGTTATTTAAATTAACATCCCCAGTGAAGTGGATAGGCTACTTCTGTTAACAGCCATGAACCTTTTTTCTCCACTTGTGAATGCTCTGAAACTTTATGATTCTATGTGGTCAGTTTTGGACAAACTCTACATTCCTTAAATTGTGAGCTGTACCACTAAGCTGTAACAGAAAAAATGTTACTGTTTTAGAACAAAGAGGATGCATGCAAGAGTCAAAAACACAGACTGAAAGGAGTTACGTAAACCTATTTCAATACTGAACTACTATCTTTTTGCTGTGACCCCTCAATCTACGGTTTTATCAGTTTACCCTGCTTTAAATGAAACTGACAGCACAGCACTGAAAATGAATCACTGAAAATGGTGAAAGTTTCATAAATCTCAAATGAGGACAACAGACTAAATGCTTTGTAGAATCAGCTGTGGAAATCTTTGGTATGGGCAGAATTTTAATTACAAATTGTCTGGACAAAGCAGCTCAATGTGTAAAACCTTGTTTAAACTTTAAGGAATTCATCAGCATCATGGCCAATTCACGTGTTCTCGTAGCACAAGACAGACCACAGACCACAGCCCACAGGGAGCACTGATGCCCCTAAGTCATTCAGAGACCTCTACTTCACTCTACATTCAATCCATCCATAAACACGAAGTCAGTAGAGGAAGACTTGAAGCCCAGCAGAGAGCTGCCAAATAGCCCTATGCTATCTAGCATGCTGTGCAACAGGGATTGCAGCCACTGAACCCTCCAAACCTGGCTTATACTTACATACAAATCCATACATTTTGTATTTTAGCTTATACAGAAAGTTTGTTTAAATAAGTGAACAGTCAAACACCACCTAGAAAAAACACAGAAATTAAGGTAGCGTCATGCACCTTAATTCCGTGGCCCTGCATTCATGGATACAAATGGCACCTGTATTCACGTATAACCTAAGCTTAATTTCATTTAGTCTAGTGAAATGTTAACATCACCTTCAGAAAATCTCTCTCAGGCACTCAATCACATCGTTAGAACCAAGGAAGACAAACAGCTAAACCTCATTTCTCCAGGAAATCTAACTGGTAGCATTTAACTCCCAATCACAATTAGGCACTTGGGAGTTAAAGCATAAACACTCTCTACTGAAAGAAACAGTAAACTTTAGGGGTTTTCTCCTTGGTAAATGACCAAACCCCATTGGTTTCCTGCCCGTGTCACTATTACGTAACATCCACAAGGATCAGCAACCACGCTGACACCAGGTGACGCTGCAGCACAGCTGCCGGCCCTTCGCACCAACCATCTCCATTTTAGACAAGGAGGCAACAAGACACTCCAACAGCAGGGTATAGTCACACCAAGGAAACTTAAAACTGTGATAAACAGCAATTGTCACCCCTGGTTTTTCTTTCCAGGTAAGCTCTGTAGCAGCCACCTCCCCACTGCACTACGTACCCGGAGGGGTAAGCCTCGGTCCGCTCCGCAGTTACTGAGGCAGAGGAACTGTGCGGGATTCAGGGGACAGAGAAAACAAAGACAAACCAACCACAGGAGCTACATCAAGGCTAAAAGACCTGCCCGCCGACGGCCC
>NW_009931098.1:0-27600 GCF_000696875.1 Nestor notabilis
AGCCCTTCTATAGTTCAATTTGTCACGGATGAGCCTCACTGTTTATTAGAACTGCAGTTGTATTTATTTAAACAGCAACTAGATAAAGGGTGTGAAAACAGAACAAGCCAGGAAAGGTTTCCCAAGGGGGGAAAAACCTCGTTGTTATTCCAGCTCCCAGTTTTCATTGTTTCATCTCTGTGCAAGTTCTCTTGACATACTGGGCTGGTTTGAAACCTCCCAGTGACGTCAATGGGACAGTGAAATCAGAGCAGCAGCAGCTCCCAGCCTGCCCGGCTCTGCTGCTGCTCCCAGACAGACACCATCCATCACACTGCACCACAGCCCGGCTGCTTCACCCTGCCCACAGCAAAAGCTCCCTGCTACCTGCAGAATATATAGATACGGTTTTGTTCAGCACAACTAACAGAGGATGCGGTGTTAGAAAATGCAGGTGGCAAAGGTATTAAAGCCTAAAGCTCATCACTAAATTCTGGAAGTTTAATTTTGGAGGAGAAAATATAAAGATTCCAAAGCAGCCAAATCTTTGCTTGGCTTATAAAGGGATTTAATAATCATTTCATATGATATATGCCCCCTTTGCCCTATTATTTGTATGGTTCTATTGCTTTCTGATGTAGCTCTCACTATAAATCCTAGAAAATAAAGCAACCATGAGCCTTTCATAGCAGTTTAGCTTCCTTAGTTCTTATTTTTTAAGGACAGCATTTGAAAATGTGTTAATTCTACCAGTCTGACTGTTAAACATGAATCAATTTTCTCAGTTAGAAATCGACCCACGACACTGAGCTGATGAATTACCACCGTGCACTGTGAAGCCACATCTGCCCATTTCATAGCACTGTTGGTTTATCAAGGAATTGTCCCAGTTCATCCATCCCTTCTGATCTAGGATATTAAACCTGACACAGCACAGGACTGCTCTGCACAGCAGTTGTCTGCAGAGCCAGGCAGCATCACCTAAGCTTCCAGTGCCTGAAGGAGCTACAAGAACCCTGGAGAGGGGCTTTGGACAAGGGCCTGTAGGAATAGGACTCTAGAATCCTTGAACGATTTGGGTTGGAAGGAACCTTAAAGCTCCTCCAGCTCCAACCCCTGCCCCGGGCAGGGACACCTTCCACTAGAGCAGGTTGCTCCAAGCCCCTGTGTCCAACCTGGCCTTGAACACTGCCAGGGATGGGGCAGCCACAGCTTCTCTGGGCACCCTGTGCCAGCGCCTCAGCACCCTCACAGGGAAGAATATGGATATACATGAACTTGGCTAAAAGGAGTTTCCCATCCAAATAAAGTTACACAGATTATTTCACGGGAAGTTAAGCTAATGAATGTGAATATGATCATGTAGACACGACCAGAGCAGCCTCAGATGCACTAACTCTTATCTTCCGCATTGCAAGACCAGCATGAAAATACAGCCAGAAACAACTTGAAAGTGTACAGCATGAAGAGAAGGGAAAGGTCACTAAATACCAAGCACCATTCCTCCATCAGAATCCCTCCGTAACCAGCTCTTCAAACAGGGAAGGCAAATGCGGTGTTACTCAGACCCAATTTAATCCCCATGATTTGATTGCTAAAGCCCCAGTTCCAGCCAGGCATTGACTCTGCTGCAGACACATCTCAAGAGCGGATTCTTTATGCTTCCTACAGCCATTTGTGAGCACAAGAGAAATATTTGGCCTCCTCTTTCTAAACTGTGCCTACAGATCTCTGAGATCTGTCTCTCAAACCTACCCTCTGCATATAAATCATTTCTTTGTTGAAGATACTACCTATTTATAGAAGGCTATGGAATTAATACATGAAGACACCCAAATTGTTTTAAGTACATCTAAAGTTACAGCTAAGCCCCACTAAAACAAGGCAATGTGAAAATAGAGGAGATTTTTACCCAAGATATCAGAGAGCATTAACTCTCAGAGCAAAACCTGAGGACTTCAAAGCTCAATTTATGAATCAACCAGTACATACGGCAGCACATTATGGAAATACTTCCAGCCTCATCCAGCTGCAAACATCTCAGCTTGAATTAAGTGAGTTGAAAGACTGAAAATGGGAAAAGTTGATTTGTCTTATTTAATCAATACACGTCGGGTAGTTCAGGTTAGGGAACACTTGGGCTTCCACCAACGTCTGCAATACTTTTCTTCTTAAAGTTTAGTTAAAGGGTTTGCTTATGAGTGATGGACAGAGGAAAGAGAAGCTCAGAAGAGGACCAAGAATTTACTGAAGAGAACAAAGTGCCTGAGGATACAGTGCAGAATGCTGACAGTGCATCTCAGCCACAACACAGGCTCTGAACAAGCAACCAGGCAGATACAAAGGTTGTGATTAGCAAGACCCAGTCTCTAACTAGAGCAACATGGGGTGAAGAATATGCTTTATTTCCACCTCTGCACAGGTAGTGAATTTTGGTAGGATAACCCCTATCCTCTCCTTCATAAATCTGCCTAAGAGCTCATCTCCATCTCCCCTACCATAAATCCGTATGTATGGAGAAACCGAACTATTTTGGTACAAAGCTGACAAATACTGACAACGTGCTTGTCTGAAACTCTGTGTTGCACAGCAGTTGTGCACCTGACACCCGGATGACATGGTCCTTGCTTCTCTGCAGCATTCCCTCTGCCTGGGAGGGAATGCGAGAGCCGCACGGTCAGGCCAGCAGCACACCCACCTAAGAGGACCCCTCCGGCTGGGTAGGAACTCGTGCTGCCAACACCCGTTGCCCTCCTGAGCACAGAACAGCCAGCGAGGTGAGACGTGTCAGGTCTGTCCTGCAGAAGGGCAGAGGGTGCTGGGCAGCACCTCGCCACCACTGGGGCTCCCCAGGGCTGGCACAGCCGGCAGCAGGAAGAACAGCCTCAGTGTCCATCCCGACCCACAGCGCAGCAGAGACAGAGCAATCCTCATCTCAGATGTCAATGGATCAGCGTGGAAGGCACAGCCCTGATGTTCATGCACTGCAATGACAGACACCATTGGGTTTCTAATGAAGACCAGCACGAACTTCCCTTGGGAAGGGAGGACACACAGCGCCTCACACGGAGAACTCAACCGGTGGGACCCTCCTCCCTTCCCCTTCTTGCTGCCTCCTTGCCTCTAGGGAACCCTGTTTCTTCCTTTCTTACCAGTTGCTTTAATCAGAGGCCTCCCAAGAACACAATGATGCATTTCTCCTCTTCTCTAAATGTTTACCTTTTCCATTCTCCTGTCCCTGCACCACAACACACGGCTCTTCAAGATGAGCAGACCATGTTCTGGAGGAGGAAAACTATCTCTCTGTCTTTACAGCACCATTCAGAGACTCAGAACCTCGACATTTTTATTAATATCTACAAATTAATATCTACAAAACCCTAAGCTTTAGGTTCATCTCAGAGCCTACTGCAGAGGAAGCCACAATTAAATGATTATAAGCAATAATAAGATTACACAGAATAAATTCTACGTAAGAATATGTAACTATACAGAATATATTTGAATATCTAGAATACAAAATTCCCTCTATATTGAATATTCCCACAAGATGCTGTACAGACTACAGAGATTATCTGCGATCACAGATTTTAGATTATAAAACCATATATAGATTATAGATAATAAACTATATATATCACACTATCCAATGACTTCCTACCTGACCTCCTGTGAAAGGGAATCCCGTTTCGGCACAGCCTCAGACTCAAACGTGCAGTTCCCGCTGTGGGATGTGCCTCTGGAGTTCCCCTCACATCCCCCCTGCCCCAGCACCACAGATCAGAGCAGAGGCAGCAGCAGCAGCAGCTCCGGCTGCTTCTTAGAGTGCAACTGGAGTTGACAACAGGCTGGGGAAGGTGCCGAGGTAACACCATGAAACCACCCAAGTGAGAAGATGTTTCAGTGACTCATTACTTCTTCAAATGAAAACGTATGTTCATACACACCTTGTAATGAGAATAATTAAGTGCAAGACAAGATTTCCCACCCTTTTCCCACACCCCCAATTACAGGCGTCGTGAGGGTGCGTGGTGAGACCCAAATCCCATCAGGAAAGACAGAGGAAAAGAAAACATCCCGCAAACACCCTGAGATTCTGCAGCCTGAGGAACGCGCGTATCCTTATCCACCTTTCCATTAATCCCTGCTTTTTGCAGAGGTAATATCACACATTTCCAAGCTCTTTCGCCCGCCAGAACTGCTCTGATGGGGCCAAACCCAAACGATACTCACCAAATCCACGAGTGACGGCGATTAGGTAAAAAATTAACATTCAACATCTTTGATGCTGCTCCTCTTCCGCTCGCCCCAAAAGAGTCAGCACATATCCCAGTGATTCCAAACTTCCTTCTGAAGTTGTGTCAGTGGCACGGAGCTGTTTCCAGGAGTTTATATTCTTTGTGATTACATGTCAGCTCCCATTGCAGGGTGGATGTCACTTTAGAAACGAATGCAAATGACCTGGCAATCAGAATGTGAGGGTGCCTGTGGAGCAGCCTCTACAGACTCCCATATTTCTTCATTGCTATCAAGAAGAAAAAGACAAAATCATCTATTTCTGGCAAAGCCCCGACTGCAGTTTCCTGCTCTCATTTGTATAATCCCTTCCAGTGATCCTGAGACGGCGAGGGGGGGAAAAGCGAGCCTTTTCCAAGCTGGAGAAGCATCCCCATTTTCCTGTTGATCCTTTCCAGGTCACATCCCTCGTTCATTCACCACCTTCGCAGATGAATCAAAGTTTTCTGACGCTGCAGAAACTCCGCTCTCGCTTCCCTCCTGTGCTCCGTGGATGTGAGAGATGGTATTCCCGGGGTGCAAACAGAGACCCAGCTCCCTGCCCAGGTCACAGGCAGGAGGGAGCCCGTCCCCGTGGCAAAAGGCCTGGCTCATCCATCCCACCAAAGCAGAAGAAACAGCGATGCTCTCAGCGGGTTGCAAGCTCCCTGCAAAGGGTCACTGCAGGAGCAGGGCTGTGCTCTGCGTCACTCCCGCCGCTCAGGGACGGGGCTGTGTTTCTGGATGGGATCCCTATCTGCCCCTCCAGCCCTCCCTGTGCCCGGCTGGAGAGGTGCTCTGCCTGCAGGAAGATCCTCGGAGCAGGTACCTCCGCAGCTGCAGCTCCCCCAGAGCCTTTGAGCCGGAGCAGATTTGTGTGTCTCTGCATAAAATGGAATTTTACAAGATTTACATCTAAATCCCGCCGCTAAACATCAAACCCGGCACAGCTCCCTGGTGCATCCAGACGTCAGGGGGTGGGTGGTGGGAGCGCGGAGCGGCTCCTGGAATAAGGGCTTTTCCGCAGGAGCACAGCCCGGGGCTTGGCCGCCGGCCCCCCGCCACGCACCCGCTGCCGCCGGCGCTCCGGAGCACAGGGAGGGGATGTAAGGACAAAGGGATGGTTAAAGAAAGGAGAATGTAAAGCGCTTCCAGCAGCAGCAGCGCTGCGATGGTTTGGGAATGCTGAAAGGGAATCTGCTGACACATCCCTGCCCGGGCAGCACCGCTGCCCACCCGAACGCAGGGGTAAGGATGGGGGGTGAGGGAATGATGCTGGAGTGTGAGCTGTGCTTGCCTCTGCTTGGGAAACAAGAAGTTCAATGTCAAGAAATGCGCAGTGTGTGCGAGCAGGTTTTCCATTTACTGGATTTTTTCCTCCCTCCCGCTGAAGTCTCCAGACATTTCACCTTGACAACCAACAGGAAGGGATTTGATCATGGGCTGAAATCAAATAAGCAAACATGTATAAATGGGCTTCCTATAGGTGACGTAGAAGTGGGGGTTACATTTCATCAGTCATAAGTGATGCAGAATGTTCCACACCCCCAGAGAGGAGGTTCCCAAAGCAGCAGGAGGGGACAGGACCGGAGCCCAGCACCGTGGGGCATGGAGAGGGGGATCAAACCCATGGCTCGAGGAGCTGCTCCATAAACAGAGTCCTGAATCCTGCCGGGTCACCCTGCCCTGCAGCTAAGTCTGAACTGGGAAGGGGAGCGAGTAACTGGTTTAATAATTAAGATCCCAGATCCTAAGGCCAGGCTGGACACAGCGGCTTGGAGCAACCTGCTCTAGTGGAAGGTGTCCCTGCCCGTGGCAGGGGTTGGAGCTGGAGGAGCTTTAAGCTCCCTTCAACACAAACCAGGCTGGGATTCTACGGAACAGTTTGTGCCTCTCATTTCATTTCCTCTGTTGCATCTCCACTTTAGTCGCTTTGGTTTTAAAGGAGCCAGTTTTACATGTGGTGGCAAGTAATTTTGCTTTCAAATCTGTGCAGACCACAGAAAAATGCATCTAATCTATGAAAAAGTCCCACAAACATTCATGGATGGAGATAAATATACACAGCTACATGCACATCTTCAACCCCAGCCTGCAGATCATACTGGTACAACAGGTTCCACATAATGAACATAGCCCAAGCCTCTGGGCCATTCCCAATGGACATGACAACCCTGTGGGCTTGGGGAGCAACAAACCACTGTTAAATCCCACAGTGTCCCACCCATCACTCCATGGGCTTCTCCTCCCACCTGCACACAAGTTGAAAACTCTCATGATTTCATGTGACTCAAAGAAATTCCTGTTTAACATCCTCCTCTTGCTCCACATGGTTCTGCCCTTTAAGCTTTTTCCCAGCTCTCAGGTTGGTACATTAAATGTTATGAGGTTTAAAAGGTCTGTGTCCTCCAACCCCATGCCTGGGATAAAACACCCTCTGCAATAGCAAGTCCACCACACTGGCCCTCAACTCTATTCTTCTTGGTGAAAAAAACAAAATCAATTCACTGCTAATTTGGTAACAGACCTTTTCATGCACTATTCCTTCTTTTCTGTCCTACCACACTGAGATCCTGCATTTTCCCTCCCTGATCCCATTTGTGTGGTATCCCCCATCACGTTTCCAACCTTTCCCTTCCTCGAGCATCCTGAACTTGATGTGGATAATTGCAGGGAACATGGCAGTAATCAAACGGTGGCTGGGTGGGAAGGATAATAAGTCATTCTCTTGTTTTTTTCTCCTATAGTTTCTCAGACAGTTGAATAATTATCCCCCACTAAAGACCCAAGTGCAAGACTAGCAATTGCAGTATCAACATGACAGAAACGAATATAACTCTCAGGGCTATGATCAGAACCCGCTTGTACATCACTCCTGGGTCCAAGCACTGCTGAGTGCCCTGCCTCTACTCCTACACACTTCCAAAGATCATCAAGTTGTTCATTTTGGTCTTTATCCACTGGGTGCCACTTCTACATATCTAATACATTTATTAGTGAGAGGCTAAATGCCAGTCCCATCAGTCCAGCCTGGCAGCCTCAATGCCGATGTTCCACCAGTGAAGCTTTCCATTAAGGAAAACATCAAATATGGTGTGAAAAACTGCTCTTCAAAACCATTTTTTACTGGAAAAGAACCATGTAACCTTTTTTCCCCCCATGTCTTGCAGAGGAGTTACAGAACGCAGCTATTGCACAGCCAGCCCCTTATCGTGCTGCCTTGATACACTCCAGGCCCTTCAGCACTTCGTTACCTTCATCCCCTCCGTCAACAGCAGGTTGCTGTGGAGGCTCAGGAATGTTCTCTGGCCCTGAGAGGCACAGATAGAGCAGCCTGGAAAAAACCCTGCTGATATTGTGGATATCTTGAGATAAACCAGCAGCACAGCACATTTGGGAAGAACATGCACATTGGATGCTGCCTCTTTCCAGGTTAAAGACCCTCAAGTAATGCAAGAGAATACTGGGGATTTGGCCCCAGATACATAAATAAGATACTAAATATGTTTTGAGGAGTAATTTGTCTTCCTCTTAGTTATTAAGAGTGGAATATGAAGTTAAGAGTGGAATAGTGGAGCCCAGGAGGCCACGGAGACCTCAGAGCAGCTCCCAGTGCCTAAAGGGACTACAAGAAACCTGGAGAGCTGGCGTTGGGGCAGGGGGTTGGAGCTGGAGGAGTTTTCAGGTCCCTTCCAACACACACCAGTCTGGGATCTGATGAATAATCAGGATAACACGCCATCTTCCTACCTGATCAAAAAGCATGAAAACCACTCAGAAACGAACTGCTCCAGTGCTGCTCCTACTATTTCATTAGCCGTTTTGCAGAGCAGTATTGACCTTTCACCACGGGCTGCACTGCACACTACAAAGCCATCTATTGATTTGCAAAGGATGCGATTGCTTGTGCACCAAACCAGCTCCTCAGCCTCACAGGAGCTCTTCATCCACTCTTTCTTTCTTTCTGGCCACACTGATTCATAATGATGAAATACTGATTTGTGATTCTAATTTCCTTCTTCAATAGGCTGCTCAAGGACCGACCCAAGGGCTCCAGGAACACAGCCTTGCCAACCCTTACATTAAATACCAGTATTCTTATTTAAGAAATGCAATCATAAAGCAGATACCCATTCAAAATAATTAGCCCTTCAAACATAATTTGAAGATAATCTATTTTAGCTTGAATTTTGGGATTCTATTCACCAAATAATAAGCTGTACCTGCTGTAAGATAACTTGATACCTGCCAGTAATTTGGTATGACAGGAAATTACCAGCTCCAAAACCAGACCTGGAGCTCCTGTAGACTCTTCTGCAAGATGCATATGGCAAAGACCTCAGAGGAATAGAAGTCTAGGATAAGGCAAGCATTGGACTGCAGAAAATAGCAGCATAATTACAGGTATGTATTCACTAGGGACAGGCTCACTGAAATCTCTTGCCAATGCAGATGACTCTGTTTAACTGTCAACTTGACTATTCTGGGCTGTTTTTTCCCGGCTCTGCAGCTGGTGCAGTCTCCACACCTGTGCTATGGTTGTTTAAGAGGTGCTGAATGTGAAGGATGAGCTGCTTTACATCGTCTTACACTCACATTGAACTTGATCTGCAGAGCTCTGGGTAAATACAGGCAGGAGATGGCACAAGCACTTTATGTCTTCCAAAAATGGTGTCACTAAAAGTCATTTGGCAGCAGGAAACTGCAGTTTCTGGAGCAATGCTCTCAATACAGCCTGAATGTCTCCTCTGCAATGCAAAACCAAAGTGCCCCCCAGGACCATTCATCTTTTCAAAACAGACACATCACTTCTCAGCAGCACCGTCCTTCCAGCAGGTCAGCAGCTCAGGGAGGGGATCCTGCCCCTCTGCTGCGCTCTGGGGAGACCCCCCCTGCAGCCCTGATCCAGCTCTGGGGAACAGCACAAGAGGGACGTGGAGCTGCTGGAGCGAGGCCAGAGGAGGCCCCGGAGCTGCTGCGAGGGCTGGAGCAGCTCTGCTCTGGAGCCAGGCTGAGAGAGCTGGGCTGGGGCAGCTGGAGAAGAGAAGGCTCCTGAAGGGGAGACCTTAGAGCAGCTCCAGGGCCTAAAGGGGCTCCAGGAGACCTGGAGAGGGGCTTTGGACAAGGGATGGAGGGACAGGACAAGGGGAATGGCTTGAACCTGCCAGAGGGGAGGTTGAGATGAGCTCTGAGGCAGAAGCTCTTCCCTGTGAGGGTGCTGAGGTGCAGGCACAGGGTGCCCAGAGAAGCTGTGGCTGGCCCTGGGGGAGGGGTAGAGCTCGATGATCTTATGGTCCCTTCCAACCTAAACCATTCTGTGAGTCTATGATATGCAAGGAATTATAGCACTCTCATTCATTTCATTTCATCCAGAAAGCAGCTATCAGTGTTTCTTCCCTAACCAAGGTTTTACAGCAACTGCATTTCCAAAGAAGTGGAGCATCGAGAGCAAACACATTTCATCTTAAACATACAGGCTCAGATTCTGGTAGTTTCTGTTTCCATCAGATAAATGATGCTGGGTTTTGGTTTAGTCACATTACGTGCTGCGGTGGGAACTCACATCCCCTGCAGCATCTCTTCCTCAAATTGGTTTGTGAAAGCTTTATAGGTTGGAAGTAGCCAAAGTGGAACATAAAATTAAAGCTCCCTAAAAATGCAATAAAGCTGTCGATCAAAATATAAACCAGATGGAAACCTGCTCAGTGCAGGCACTTCTTCTATATACAGCAAAATCCCAGCTTTGAGGGTTTGGTGTGCTCTCCCCAAAAATGTGCACTCTAAGGATGTCATCCTATATGCTGTTGACATAAAATAGATATAAACTCTCCCACTAATTAATTGCAAGTGAGGTCAGAACTCAGACCCCATGGAGACAGTTATGAAGAATGTGGTATTCACAAACCAGCTGCAGTTTTTGATTCATTGTGTTATCTTCTGTTGGAAACTTACCAGAAATGTCCCACTTACCCAAATGAGCCTGGTGCAGCGCCGCTGCCTCACTGGTTCGATGTGAGAGCTGCATCCTTGCAGTGGAGATTCCACTAGAGCAGGTTGCTCCAAGCCCCTGTGTCCAACCTGGCCTTGAACACTGCCAGGGATGGGGCAGCCACAGCTTCTCTGGGCACCCTGTGCCAGCGCCTCAGCACCCTCACAGGGAAGAGCTTCTGCCTTAGATCTAACCTGAACTTCCCTTGGTTCAGTTTGAACCCATCACCCCTTGTCCTGTCCCTACAGCCCCTGATGAAGGTCCCTCTCCAGCATCCTTGTAGCCCCCTTCAGACACTGGAAGCTGCTCTGAGGTCTCCACGCAGCTTCTCTTCTCCAGGCTGAACAGCCCCAACATTCTCAGCCTGTCTCCATAGGGGAGGGGCTCCAGCCCCTCATCATCCTCCTGGACTTGCTCCAAGAGCTCCATGTCCTTCTTATTCTGGAGACACCAGAAGTGCACATAGTGCTGCAAGTGGAGTCTCACCAGAGCAGAGCAGAGGGGCAGGATCACCTCCTTTGGCCTGATGATACCAGAATATCATCACCTGTCAGCAGACTAAAACTTAGCAATGAGGCATCTCAGAGCAGTTGGGCAGCAACGTATGAAGCATTGTGAGGCTTCCCAAGCTTCCCAAGCTGTGCCTCTGGGTCCTCCCTCCACCAGTGGAGCCATCTGGAAAAGCAGATGCCGAACAAACACCCGACGCCGGCACGCTCTTGCACTTCCCACTCCCTGCTGCAGGCCAGGAAGGAAAGCTGAGCCCCACAACCAGGCTGGACTTCTTCTGGATGAGTAATAAACCCCCAGGAATGCAGCCCTGGTGCTGACGTGGCCCTGGAGCCTTCAGAGTCGAGCTGGACCCAAATATAGGTACCTACGTATAGGACCGGATTTGTAGATATGGTAAAGCACAAGAACAGGGGCGGCGGGTGGGAACCACGCAGCAGCACCAGCTTTGCTGCTTCCCTCGACCTCACCCCCAGCACTGATATACGTGGAAGAAAGAATTACCTCTTTAACATAGGCCATAACCCTCAACACTTTATACTGGTGTGGTTTCTACCCTTGAAGCTGCAGCTTTCTGGAGCGTTTGCTTTTGTATCTCCTCGACTGAAGAAAGGGTATTTTTACACGATGGCATTTTGTGTTAAAACAAGCAGATGACGTTTGGGGAGTGTGGTACTTCAGGAGCTATTTCCTGACAGGAGACAAGGGAAAGCAGCAGTTTCCTCAGGCACTCGGATTGCTCCTTTCTGCTCTCTTCCCTCACTTTAACTCCCATCGTGCTCACAGTTTCCTTTGACTGCAAACCCATCTGCATGAAAATATTTTGAAGTATTTTCTATTACATCTGATTTAACGACAGGGAGGAAGCCCCAGAACACACAGGAACATTTCATCGCATTCTCCATATGCTTCCTCACTTGCAAGCCAGTATTTTACATCCACCACTGGCCATGGTGATCCCAAGTGAAGCCCATGACTTGTCCTCTTCCATGAGGAGCTTCCAAATCTTTGCAAATGTACCACTTAGCACTTGTTTGGACATGGAATGGCCACCACCAGCACTGCCTGGCACCACCAGTGGTGCTCCCAACAGCAAGTGTTGGGGTGGATGTTTAAATACCATCTAGCTCGATCAGACACTGGTTTTGTGGCCACAGGATAGCACCAGTATGCGTGAAAGATGAGGATGTATAAAACCAGTGTATGTTGCAGCCACAAAGCTGTTACCTCCTTGATACAGCTTCCAAGTCTAGGAACGAGGCTCTTCATCTACCTTTATCAAACATTACAATCCCTGATTTTCACTCTAAAGGAGGCAATACAATATCCTGAACCCTGAAGGGAGTCTTCAGTTTCTCAGACCCCTTCTGAGAACTAAAGAAATCTAAGATAATATGGCAAAACTTAACCAATGTTAAGATTTTAATACACCACTTCCTTGGCATACTGAAACTCCGCACTCAATGATATCTTATATTGCTGTAACAAAGAAGTAACTTGTATTGACAATAGTCATTTTTTCATATTGAAATCACTCTCATTTTAACCTCCAGCAGCAGAATAAGCTGCGTGGCTCTGTGCATTCATCCAAGCCAGGAGATATTGGCATGCTCAAACTGCAAAAAATCGGAACAGGAATCACTTTTAAATCATCTGAAACCAGTGATTGTGCCATCATTATCCCAGAACCTTTCCCAGAGTTAGCTATACAGAGTAAGCCATGCTCTGTTATTAAATGCCTGTTTCAGAGCAAAAGCATACTGTGAAATACATGCAGCACATGGCACTGATTTGCTCTGAACCAGGTCCAAGGTCGGTGAGCTCTGGGGTGGCTTAGATATGCTGTGGGTACTTCTACCTCCTCTCAGTGTTCCTGGCTCTGCTGGTGTCTGGTTTTAAATCTCCTTCATTTGGGGGCATGAAAGAAGCAGTGGTGGTTTGAAAT
This sequence comes from Nestor notabilis, assembly GCF_000696875.1. Lineage (NCBI taxonomy): Eukaryota > Metazoa > Chordata > Aves > Psittaciformes > Psittacidae > Nestor > Nestor notabilis. Next base: position 12,699 of record NW_009931098.1, read on the forward strand.
ACAGAATGAATCATGCATGGAATGGTTTGGGTTGGAAGGGAATGAAAAACTCATCCAGCTCCAACCCCTGCCACGGGCAGGGACACCTTCCACTAGAGCAGGTTGCTCCAAGCCCCTGTGTCCAGCCTGGCCTTGAACACTGCCAGGGATGGGACAGCCACAGCTTCTCTGGGCAACTGTATTGAGTGCAGGATTGTTTCCTCCTGTTTTGCTGTATTGGCTGAGCTGTAGCCTCTGTTCCTGTAAAGCTGCAAACCCTTAGGCACAGGGAGCATGAAGAACCCCACTCAAATCCCTCAGTGGCCAAGCAAGGTGCAAACAAGGGAATATAAACCAGAAGTTAACAAAAAGGTTAGTGAACACGAAGAAAGATGCCTGGAAGCCTTAGCAAGGAGATAACAGCTTCATGGGCACAACATTCACTGGTTTTATACATCCGCATCTTTTACACATACTGGTGCTATCCTGTGCCATTAAACCAGTGTATGCTTGAGATGGGTGGATATTTAAACACCCACCCCAACACCTTCCTTAGGGATCACCCTGCAAAGAGATCTCAAATGCAGTGCAGCAGCAACAGAGATGAGCTGAGACAGGACTGAATACAAACCTGCCCTTCCTGCATATCTAGCAACACATCTTGACACTTATGTGACTATTAGATTTTGTTCCCACTGAATCCTCTGAACCATTATTCTCAAGCTACACTCACCAGGAATTCACCCCTCTCATCTTCCCATCTTCTTCCCTGGTGGGAAATCATCTTGGCAAAGAGAAACAATGGACAGAAAGAAGCACAGGGGGAAAGGACTTCATAGAATCACAGAATCCCAGGTTGGAAGGGACCTCAAGGATCATCTGGTCCAACCTTTCTAGTCAAGCATGACCTAGACTAGATATCTGAGCATGTTGTCCAGACAAATCTTAAAGTCTTTCAGTCTTCTTAGAGAGCAGGTATACCCAGACAGAATCTGGGGGACTCTTCTACTGTTCCTGGCAGAGCACAGAGCCATCATCATGAGGATCAGCTTCACATGAGCACATGTACCCACGTGTCATTTAAAGGTGCACCAAAGGGGTTTATATCACACACTGGTAGAGAACGTGCCAAGATAACACTCCTTTTCCTGCCTTTATTAGCAGTATTGGAAAAGCATCTAATTACCTAATTCCCAGGGCACAGCAGCCTTGAGCTTCTCCCAGGGGATTAGACTCAGGGTTTAACAATCCCCAAAGCATCACTCACTCTGAACTAGGTGAAATTGCTGAGTTTTGCCAGCAAAGGCTTTGTAGGCAACTGGGGATCTTGCTCTTCAAGAAGGCGAGCTCCGCAAAGCCCCACGGGGAACATACATCTACTTCATTGAAGCTTAGCATCATAGCAACATTTTGAAAGAGACACAACATTGCACATAATCTAATACATCCATATTCATTTCAAATAGGTACAGTTGATTAATCTAGCTTTTCTAGGTCGAAACCCATAGTTGCTAAAGACACCAAGGCTAAAAAGAGCTGTTTCAGTTCTGTGTGGTTCAGGACCTGGTAAAGACAGACTTGTTCTGCCTCTCCTGGCAGAGGTACCCCTTAGAAGAGCTTTTCCCACCATCCTCAGTGATGATTTCCATGGACTTGCTCTTCCTGGATGACCTATGGTATATAATGAAACCCCACTATTCCCAGAGCAGGTTTCATGAAGAGAATTAAGTCCTTTGAGAGACTTACTCATGCATCTCAGAATAGTCCATGTTGCAGCATCGTGAGTGTATATATTTAACTGTTATTCTTTATCACTTACGTTCCCTACCCTCTAAATATCACTATGTCAGGAGCAGGGAGAAGGCACGCTCTATCCTAAATGCTTTCAACCTTTGGGGGAAACCCCCACATATAAAAGCCACCTTTGCACTCTGGCATTTTTATCCCAACTTTTTTGCCCATTACTATGATTTTCCAACCATTTTTTATTTCTATTTCCCTGACAAAACCACATTTCAGAGAAAAGGGCAAGAAATCAGGAACATCTCCTCACTCTGTGCTCCTCAGCCCTTTTAAACAGCACATGTGCTAAAGGCAGACTCCATACATCTGTAGTAACACATAAAACCACCAAGGATATGTCTACTCAAACTAATAGAATCCCAGACTGGTTTGGGTTGGAACGGACCTTAAAGCTCATCCAGTTCCAATCCCCTGCCATGGGCAGGGACACCTTCCACTAGAGCAGGTTGCTCCAAGCCCCTGTGTCCAACCTGGCCTTGAACACTGCCAGGGATGTTGACTTTTAATCCAAGATGGAAGATAAAAGCTACCTGTAGAAGAAAAGCTGTAGTATAAACTAGCAGGTGTCTTATTTTAACCATAAAGGATGCTCCTAGAGCACTGCATACTCTTTCAAGAGCACGTATGACACCTGCACAAAAGAATCCCTGCAGAGCCTGGGTGATGAAGCTCAAGACTCCGGGATTCAGATGCCGACACTCCACCGCTTTCTTTCATGCACCCAAATAGTGATTTGAGAAAATCCACTCCTATTTTCAGGAAAACACGACCCCAGATGTTTCAGAGAAAGGCTCCACACAGGCCACTGTTACCTCCTGACACTTTGCTCTCCTGGTTATGGCATTTCCTTACAGGAAACATTTAATGGAAGGCAAGTGCAGTGCATTTGTTTCCTTGGAAACAAACCGTTTCAACCTCCATCGCACACCGTCTCAAGCAAAAGCAAACTCTGTAATGAGGCCCAAGGTCTTGCTATTTTTAGCCAGAAAGATGTTAAATCACGACTATTTTATTATCAATAGAGCACAATGAAAATGTGCTGATCTCAATGAGTGGAGTAAGGCTTTGTAGCAGCCAAAACAATGAATGCATTGAGTTACGCTAAGAAATAAAATTCCTTGGCCATTTAAAAGGATTTGGTAGACTTGTACTTGAACCAGGATTAAAAGAAAACTTTTAAGTTTAAACTGAGTACAGTTCTGGTGTCCTCAACATAGGAAGACATGGAACTGTTGGAGCAAGACCAGAGAAGACCAAGAGGATGGTCAGGAACTGGAGCACCTCCCGTATGGAGACAGGCTGAGAAGAACATTGGGGCTGTTCAGCCTGGAGAAGAGAAGCTGTGAGGAGACCTCAGAGCAGCTTCCAGTGTCTGAAGGGGGCTACAAGGATATCAGAGAGGGACCTTCATCAGGGACTGTAGTGATAGGACAAGGGGTGATGGCTTCAAACTGAAAGAGTTTTTCCAACCTGGAAGTGCAGGTTGGATATAAGGAAGCTCTTCCCTGTGAGGGTGCTGAGGCGCTGGCACAGGGTGCCCGGAGAAGCTGTGGCTGCCCCATCCCTGGCAGTGTTCAAGGCCAGGTTGGACACAGGGGCTTGGAGCAACCTGCTCTAGTGGAAGGTGTCCCTGCCCGTGGCAGGGGTTGGAGCTGGAGGAGCTTTAAGGTCCCTTCCAAAACAAACCGTTCTATGATTCTAAGTGACAAATGAAACAATCAAGAGGTAACACTTATTCCTTTAGGAGACTTTAAAACCCTGAATAACCACCCACTGTTAGCACCTGTTGTAAACAACGTTTGGCCACCGAGGCTCAAGCACTATTAAGTACCACAACCCACATGTACCTTTGTCAGTACTTTACTCAGGCTCCAGGTGAAGCATTATTATTAGCACTGACTTTTAGCCAAATACTATTTGCTCTACAGTAAACTACTGTATAAAACTCAACATAATATTGCTTAGTTGATAGGGTTAGCTATAGTGCATTTGTAGTCAGGAGCAAAATCCTTTCTCACACCCCAGGAAGATGCTGGACCACAAGAAATCCACTTGCAGTAGTGTTGGCAAGAATTGGCATGGTTGCTTCGGCCAGTGGGCTCAAGAAACACCCGTATCTTATTCTTCACAACATCCACTTTTCAAATATTTACACTCATAAGTATATGGAAATGGCCTCAAGCTGCACCAGGTGAGGTTTAGATTGGATATTGGGAAAAGTTTCTTCATAAAGAGGGTTGTCAAGCATTGGAACAGGCTGCCCAGGGCAGTGGTGGAGTCACTGTCCCTGGAGGGATTCATAAGACATGTACATGTGGTGCTTTAGGGACATGGTTTAGTGGTGGATGTGGCAGTGCTGGGTTAGTGGTTGGACCCAATGATCTTCAAGGTGTTTTCCAACCTGAACGATTCTATTACATGATATGTCTGCCAGGAGTCAGAACACAGAATGGCCCAAAGAGTAAACTACTCCGGGTTTTCACCAGCTCTGTTTTGCCCAGCAGAACCCAAAGTTACAGCCTGTATTTGTTACTGTGCTCCCAGTGCTACGCTTGTAACCAGCACATCCACAATGTACAAGTAGTTCAAGAACCAAATTCTGTATTCAGAGGAAGAGGGTAGATTCTTTCACTGGAAATACAAATACGGCCTGAGAACTTATTTAGAAGGACTTGGACAGGTTAGCTTAAAATACATGGGCCAATTCTATTCTGCTTATGATTCCTCAGTGGTTTTACTGCAGAAAACCTCTATCTCATTTCAATTAAAAAGGTGCCAATTGAATTCTACAAAATAATTATTTGGAAGGATAAAGGGAAACAAATTATCTATTAAATTCTATTGTGAAGTCAATACTTTTTTCCTCAGAAGTTTTAAAGAATTATAGAATTATTTATTCTATAAATGTGTAATTCTATGTAATTCCCTAATTCTACTGTTAATTTTTATACTTTTACACATTATCGGGTATTTTTTCTGTGCACTGAACAGATTATCAAAGCAGTATTTCTGATAAATTCTACTATTCAGCTACTTGGGGAAATGGATCATTAAAAACAAGATTTACAAAATTATAACTTCATGTTTCATATAGCAACATTGAGCCCGGGGTGAAATTGTTTCACAGCCCTTCACTTGTATTTGCTGCTCTCTGGAGATTCTCTCACTTGCTGCTGATAGATTTTCCTGTTCCTTGTATAAATGTTTTAAAATGGGAGCGATTTATTCTCTGACCATCACGTCTTTTTGATTAAACATTCCACTGCAGGGTTTTTTCCACAATAAATAGAGTGATTTTCAATAAAAGGAAGCGTCGTGACACTTGTGAGTTGAATCACTTGAACAAACAGAGGTAAATCGCAGGGAAGGGAATTTCAACTCTTCTATGGATAAAGATTATTTGCCTTAATGTTGAATATGTACTTCTTCCTGAAACAGAGGTTTAATGTCTTCATGACTAAAACACTGCTCTGAGGGCAACCTATGGTGGGGTCATTTACAGAGGAAGTACTGGGGAAAAAAAAGAGTACTAAGTAATGGGAAGGCAAGAGGAGAAACAGAGACTTCAGGCTAAATTTGTATGTGACACACACAAATAGATGCATGTGGATACCACTGCTGAGTCAGCAAGGTAAAACTGTCACGATTTGGGTTTCAGAGGTATGTGGGTTTTCACAGATGACACCCACACATCACCACAAGCAGCAGGAAACCTGGTATACCTATTAACCAGGAATTAGTTCTGCTTTATATTTCTTCCCTGTGAGGGTGCTGAGGCGCTGGCACAGGGTGCCCAGAGAAGCTGTGGCTGCCCCATCCCTGGCAGTGTTCAAGGCCAGGTTGGACACAGGGGCTTGGAGCAACCTGCTCTAGTGGAAGGTGTCCCTGCCTGTGGCAGGGGGTTGGAACTGGGTGAGCTTTAAGGCCTCTTCCAACCCAAACCAGTCTGTAATACCAAAGAATGGGCTGAAGGACTCAGAAGAGACTATATGCAACATCACCTGTATTTTTGGTGCTTCTCTGTTATCCATACAGCAATTGAAGGATAATGCACCACTGCAGGACCATTACCGATATTTTCATGACTGATGGCAAATCTACAACCCTGAATTACAACAAAGCCACACAGATTTAGCACAGTCTGTGATCACCATAAGCAGGCATTTGTGAAACACCCTTCTCCACTCATGGTACAACACTCTTTTATGCACAGCGGGTCGGGATCTCACTGCTTGAAGCAAGAAGTGGTGGTTAACTCAGAAGTGATGACCTTTTCAAATGTCACGGTGTGATTGTATGGGTGTTATGCAGACACCCCCGGCCCCACGCTCACAGCCGCAGGGAGACCAGCAGTTACTGCTGCACTATTCAATATATTGCTATTTTCCCACATAGAGCAGGTTAGATATTAAATTCTCACCCTATTCTGAAAGCAACTGACACAACAGCAGAAAATTCAGAGACAGATTTAGTCCCCTACATAAGGCAATTCACCGCTGATAAATGACACTTCTCTGTCTGCCTAAGAAATGCTTCATTAGAAGTGCAGCTCAACCCCTACTGTTCCCAGAGAAAAGATCCACTTACTGAGAGTTGCTTTGGATCCTAATATCATGCTTCTGTCTCCTCAGCTCCTCCTAAACAACAGCTTTATACAGCTCTACACACTGCAAAGAGACAATCTACCTGCTGAGACAGAAAATTGCCCTGGTTGTCACAGAAAATACATATACCAGGAAGCATCTGGCATGAAAACTATCTTGTTGTGAACGATGGGAAGCTGAGATTCTTAATGTTTTTCATTCCTTCAGTCTCTAGGGTATATCTGATCCTGTTCTGCAACAGATGACTTAACATTATGGATGACAAAGAAGGTAAGTCATGTTGTATGTCAGATGAAGTCATCGATACCCATAAGTTGAGTGCAGGCAGTATGGACCAGCTCTGGGGAACAGCACAAGAGGGACGTGGAGCTGCTGGAGTGAGGCCAGAGGAGGCCCCGGAGCTGCTGCAAGGGCTGGAGCAGCTCTGCTCTGGAGCCAGGCTGAGAGAGCTGGGCTGGGGCAGCTGGAGAAGAGAAGGCTCCTCAAGGGGACACCTTAGAGCAGCTCCAGGGCCTAAAGGGGCTCCAGGAGACCTGGAGAGGGGCTTTGGACAAGGGATGGAGGGACAGGACAAGGGGGAGGGCTTTAACCTGCCCGAGGGGAGATTGAGATGAGCTCTGAGGCAGAAGCTCTTCCCTGTGAGGGTGCTGAGGTGCTGGCACAGGGTGCCCAGAGAAGCTGTGGCTGCCCCATCCCTGGCAGTGTTCAAGGCCAGGTTGGACACAGGGGCTTGGAGCAACCTGCTCTAGTGGAAGGTGTCCCTGCCCGTGGCAGGGGTTGGGACTGGAGGAGCTTTAAGCTCCCTTCCAGACCAAACCAGTCCATGATTCTGTGATTCTATGACTACCATCCCTCACTGGGATCACAAACAAGAAGACTAGCCTGTGCCACGAAGATTCAGCAAACTACAGTGGCCCTATTCTTGCACCACACTGCATGTGGATACTGGCCAATTCTTCCATGGTGGATCAAATCCACCAGAATCTCCAGTGCGAACATCTGAAAACCTCTGAGGCTTCACAGCTCTGAAGAGCATTTGCAGTGTGAGCAATCTCAGCTGCAAGATAGATTGTTCCTGAACTTTGGAGAATGGAAACTTGGACTCAACTTGATTTTTCTCCAAGTCCCCCAGGTGAGAAGCACATCTGGAAGACATTAACCTCCTACACTGGTGTGCTTCGACATAAGAATTGGATCAAACAGTTTCTAGCCCAGTGAATGTGTATTTTTTGTTATTTTAAGAGCAGTTAAAACCTGTTATATCTGATATTAGCTGAAAATTGCATCTAGTTAATAGAATCAGGAACAAACAAGCAGAACGTCATTTCTGCTAAAGAAACCAGTAACATATAGATTAAAGTTCCTCTAATTGTACATGACAGTAATTCTACCGAGGGGGCTTCGTGTGACACTAACAAGGTAGAGTGGGTCATTAATCTCACAGTAGCCCCTCTGTGGGATTTCAGCTCCACATGAATAATTCAGCTGCTTTTTTTAAAAAAAAAGCTTAATATGTATTTTATTCCAACATTTTCCTTATGAATTTCCCCTCCTTGCACTCATTGCCTTCAACACTGGAAAGAGTAATTTATTGTGCTTTCAGCATCTGGCACACCAATTCTTAACTCTTTCTTTTAGGGAAGCTGCTGTGTCTAATTGTCACTGACTTCAATGAGATCTTCTTAGAATACCTGTAAATCTGTCTCAGAGAAAAGCAGAGACTGATCCATCAGCAATAGCTGGAGATCTGGCTGAAGGTAACCACTAGGATAAACTCATATCTTGCTAACAAATACCTGGTTACATGTCTGCAGCACAGCAATGAGCACAAGCAGGGCACATTGGAGCAATGATAATACTTGTTAATAAAACCCCAGGTTTACTTTGGAAAATTTAACTCAACAAGCCCAACTTGGAAGAAGCTCTTCCCTGTGAGGGTGCTGAGGCGCTGGCACAGGGTGCCCAGAGAAGCTGTGGCTGCCCCATCCCTGGCAGTGTTCAAGGCCAGGTTGGACACAGGGGCTTGGAGCAACCTGCTCTAGTGGAAGGTGTCCCTGCCCGTGGCAGGGGTTGGAGCTGGAGGAGCTTTAAGGTCCCTCCCAACAGAAACCATCCTATCATTCACCCAGTCATAACGTCACCACCACTCACATGAGATGCACCTTTCCATGCACTATATACACTAATCGCTTTAAAGCCCTGTTTCAACTAATTGTCCTGGTGGCTCATTATCAAGTTCATTATGAATTCCACAAGGCTAAACATTTAGCACACACAAAATGCTGTAGTGCTGGAATACTGCAACGGAATATGAATATTAAAAATATGCCCGAGATCCTAAAAAGCGTGTAAATTCAGAAGCACCAACTCCAAGATCATGGCCCACACAAGTCTGCCAATTTCCCACTTCTCTTTCACCAGTAAGGTTATTCATGTGCCTAATCTACTGGTTTTTCATCCATCCAAGAGTCCACAGTCTTACTTATCATAGAGTCGTACAATCCCAGACTGGTTTATGTTGGAAGTAACCTTAAAGCTCCTCCAGTTCCAACCCCTGCCACAGGCAGGGACACCTTCCACTAGAGCAGGTTGCTCCAAGCCCCTGTGTCCAACCTGGCCCTACCACTGTGCTTAGTTCCTACCCACCCTGTTGGGATGCACATATCAGGCTTCTCCAATCCAGCAGCCCCTCAGATGAAAGCTGCTGAATCCCATTGGATTTGGCAGCTACCCAAATCCAGTTTGTGGGACAGAGATGCAGCTTCCTAGCAGGCAATCCTAAGCCTGGAGCTGGAGATCCATTGCTCTGTGCCCACACTGTCCCTTGGGAATTGGGTCCATAAAGAGCTGGAGGCACAAGATGCACCTTCCTTGTGGACCACCTTCACCCACCTCCCTGTACGTGCGGGGAACCAAGAATCAACGTGCCCAAGCCACAAGGCCAGTGATGGAGGCTTCAAACAGGCATTTGCTCACTATATCCTACTCAGATAATCCTGGAAAACTCAAAAGGCAATTTAACACTTTAACAATATTAAAAGGTATTTTCAGCGAAACCTTGGGAAAAGAATCTTTAGTCAAGCAAATGCAGTAACAAACTGTAACCTTTTCTATTTTTTGTTTGTGACAATTTATTGGCATTAACATTTATTATTTCAAACATGAGTAATATAAAAATAAGAAAATCACATAGTAGGTAAGTATCAAAATGACAGCAGCAGCAAATAAATAGCTCTTTCAAATTAGACTCTACTCTTTCATCATGAAGCAGAGCTCTTTTCCACTGCAGCAAAGTAACATGCAAACTAATAATTTAATGTGAACTGGAAGGTGTGAGTTAAAACAAGAATTAAAGAACACTTTCATATTTACAATAAACTTTATTCGTTACATGCAAGAATAAATGTAGTAGAACATCTGGAACTGCACATGGATGGAGCTGATGGAAGGTGTGGAGCTGGTTTATCAGAATAAAAATTAACCATCCTAATGTGTACTGCATAGAAAATTCACTGAATATCTGTGAAAGAATACAGCCAGAACTCAGAGCAATCCTGTTTAGTAACAGCCAAGTAATAGACAGGAGTTTTGGAGATGCTGATATCAGTTAAGCGAGGTTGGACACAGGGGCTTGGAGCAACCTGCTCTAGTGGAAGGTGTCCCTGCCCGTGGCAGGGGTTGAAATTGGATGAGCTTTAAGGTTCCTTCCAACCCAAACCAGTCTGGGGTTCTAGGATTCTATGAGAAAGAAGTGGTGGAAATTCACACAGTCATAGAACAGCCAATTCATTTGACTTTGCCTCCCCCAAAAGAAGTGCTCTTCCAGTTGACAGGGTACAAAGCTATTCAAGGGGTTTTCACAGGACTTCAGCCTTCCTGAATATGGCCAACCTCTGTTTAGCCTTGGCCTGGGCTCAGAGATCAGTCATGATGCTCCGAAACGCAAAAAATACTTTAGTAAATGAGGAGATCTTGCCTTTTTCTCTACCTCTTGAGTCCTGCAGCTCAGTTTAGATGCTTGTGTTGGGTGGAGGAGCAATCCAGCAACCGCCAGCACAGCCCAAGCTACCGCTGCCTTATGGCTTTGTAAGCACAAAGCAAAACCACAAGAATCCCAAAGTAACTTAATGCCTGTAGAGTTCGACGCCCAGTCCCATAAAACCAGTTCTTAAGAGCACTTCTGAAGCTGGCTTGTGTGTGATCGATCCTCCCCTGGCAGGCAGTCACACAACGTGACCACCAGATGCAAACTGAACTAAAAGCTTTAGACCGGCTCCTCCTGCCTTTTCTCACATCTTTACTTTAAATCTCCATAGCACAAACATCCAAATACTTACACAGGGGGAAAAAATCTGTTGAGTAGTGAGTAATTTACCTTATAGCAACAAAATAAGTTCCAAATCAGCACCTAATGAGTTATGAAATGCAAACCTAAAGACTTTATTAGTGTATAGTTAAAACAGGCAATGCAGTGATTTTCTGGAAACCATAAATGTATCCCACTCTAGTAGAAATGAACTGCAATTCCCAGCATCTCTTGCATATTGAAGTAACATGCATCAATGACTTCAAACTTAAATGTCCCTGCTGCTCCTGAATCCATGGCACTGCATTATTATTCTGAGCAAGGTAGTTCCTGAACTTCAGGGCTTGTTTAGTGTTTATTTTTCATGAGTGTACACAGATCATAGAAGAAGAAAGAGTGGACTTGACTTGAGCAAAGATTCAGGACATTGAGTCAATTCAAAAGAGAATGAAATCAAAGCTTACAGATCTCTGAAACAATTTTGTCTGGCTTTGGCTGCTGAATTTGGTGCCTAATCAGTAAACTCTGGGGTGAGAACACTTTGGGATATTACAAAATAAGGATTTTCTCTGCAAAACCATTTACTTTTCATCTCTGTTGCTGCAACAGAGATAAAGCAGTAGAAAATATCATTAAGGATCATAAGGCAAGACTGGTACCTATAGATACAGAATCAACCAGGTTGGAAAAGCCCTTTCAGCTCATCCAGTCCAACCATTCCCAGCCCTGCCAAGGCCACCACTAACCCCTGGCACTGAGGCCTCGGCTACCCGGGCTGTGAACACTTGCAGGGACGGTGACTCCAGCCCTGCCCTGGGCAGCCTGTTCCAATGCCTGAGCACCCTCTGGGCAAGGAATTGTTCCTCAGCTCCAGCTAAACCTGCCCTGGGGCAGCTTGAGGCCGGTTCCTCTTGTCCCATCCCTTGTTCCTTGGGAGCAGAGACCAGCCCCCTCCTGGCTCCCTCCTCCTGTCAGGCAGTTGCAGAGAGCGATCAGGTCCCCCCTGAGCCTTCTCTTCTCCACACTAAACCCCCCAGGTCCCTCAGCCCTTCCCCATCACACTTGTGCTCCAGGCCCTGCACCAGCTCCGGTGCCCTTCTCTGGCCCCATCCAGCACCTCAATGTCTCTCCTGCAGTGAGGGGCCCAGGTTAAGATGATCCCCAAGTTAATAAAACAATCACAACTTTTATTTGTATATTCCAGATCCAGGATCAATGTCCTCAGAATTTTTAACTTTAAAGACAGTGGTAACTGTCTTTAAACTTTCAACACTAATGGTGTTCAGCAATGTCCAGTGGTGGTCTGGCAAAAAAGAGACAGCGCTGGTCTTCCACTTGGTCATCAACAGACATAAATCAAAGGAAGTTTTTGGGAAGAGCACAGGGGAAATAAGCAGTTGCCACAGAAATGCAGGTCTAAGGGAATACCAGCAGTGCTTGGGAGAAGCAGCAGGTGAAGCAGACACTGGAAAACCTCAGCCTCCCAACTGCCAGGAGAATCAGAAGCCAGCTTTCCAAGAAAAGAGGTTCAGATCCGTAGAACTGCCAATCTTTAAACCCTTGACCCAAAGGAGAAGAGCACCAAGCAATAACACTGGGATAGAGGCAGTGTGGAGGGAGATGCAGTCCTACAGGTACACCAGAAATAGCTAAATCCTTGAGAGAGAAGCAGCTGTGGGCAAGCTCCAGGTGAATGCCTACAGCTTTCTCCCTCTGACATGTACCTCCGAGCACTTCATTTACTTGGCAAAAGGTATTTGAAGGTACCAGCCCCAGCCCACTCTGAGATCACAGTTAGATCATCCTATGAAAACCATTCCATCAATTCTTCCCATCTTTGTTTACTGCCTCCAAAGTGTTTTAGAAGTGACTGGTACAATCTAACCAGTGGAAGCCGTGGCTGAAAATGAGCCATTTGCACCCCATCAGTCAAGTAAAGCGCAGTCTAAACATTTTAAACACAGTGTTCACTGAGAAGCCCACAGTGACATCTGTGTGGGTGTTTAATACACTTGGTAAATAAACCGCATTCAGAAGATCTCTCCAAATGCTGACAACGGAGAGCGCTGAACAGGGGATTTGCTTGTGGGAAGATTCGGTGGGATTCCACCAGGACACCATAAAACCTGACTATTACAGTGCCTCCCCCCACAGCTACCTGCAGAGACAGAGCTCGTGGATAAAAACACACCATTGAGCAGCAGTGGTGACTGGAGTTATCCAGGAGTCTCCAGTGAAACTCTGAATTGGGGTTTTGAGGTTTTTTTTAACTGAAATCCTTCAGAGCTGCTGTATGATTTCCTCTCATTCAAATCAAATGAAATGCAAAGTAAAATAAGCAACTGGGACGTTTTGGAAGTAATGAAAGCACAAGAAACTCCACTGCCAAACTGAGCAGCACTGGGGCTCATCAAGGAGCTTCCAGAAGAGATGGAAAAACACACCTTCACTTTGGTACCTAGATGCTGTGATGAGTTTTCCATGAAACTACCGCATCATCCAAGGCATTGCATTATGCAATATGCAGAAAAATCATAGCTCTCAACACAATGAAGATACAGTCATGAACTTCTCTGCTGGTCCAAAGCTCTATATGCACAGCATTCAGGTATCAAAACGTGAACTGAAACAAAACACGAAGACAAAAAGGAAACTTCACTTTCCACAGCTTTCTCTTAAATGCAGCTCAGTAAGGCAGCAATGTAACCCACAAGACACTGGAGATGCAACTCTAATTCCATTAAACTGTAATTGACATAAAGGAAATATAAGACCTAAGGAGAGATGATGGAGACAAGTCCCTGGTCTGATCCAGGGCTGAGCTCATAGGACTGGAAGAGGGTAGATTGAGATGAGATCCTAGAAAGAAGCATGCATGCCTTGCCAGTCAGTACATACAGTACCTAAACTGCCTCCAGATCAGCCCAGCGCACGCATGTCAGTGTGGGTGCAATCACAAAACTGACCCCTTTAGGTGCCAAAACAGAGGGCAGGGTGCAGTGTCAGCCCTCTCCCTCCTGCTGCCGCTGAGCGTTTCATGTTGCTGAGCTGCACAGAAAGAGGAGTTTCTGCTGGGTTTAAAAGTCAATTGCTACTGGGTCAGCCCAGGCTGACCATGAGGTGGCACTGGGAATGTGTGACCATCCCTCCTGGCACTGGTGAGGACCTACCCTGAGCATGAACCCCCATGATCATCCACACGGAGCAGCCCTGAAAGGAAACTTGATAGACTTTGTCCCTTGCTTTATTCCAGAAGGAATAACACCCATGTCAGACCTGTGACACTTTAAGAGCTTAAAACATCCTGGACCAAAATGACTCTGTCTGCTGTCATAGCTGTAATATTTATTAACAAGAACTCTTTTCCAAGTAACAAGGTGATGGTGTATTCCATAGCAATACCTTCTCATTTCCTGTATGCAGCACTATTTGCAGCAGCCATTTAATATCCCCTCAAGGATCTTACTTTTCTACTTGACTGCAAATTTTCAAACCAAGAATTAAATGTATTCAGGTTCTCCCCCCACCCCCAAATACATGGTAATGCTTATGCTAAAAAGCTCTCAGCTCTTGTGTTTCATTTTTAAAGCATGCAGAGCAGGCAGTTCCCCATGGAAGTGTGTCTGATGTTTGAGATGGTTTCCAAAATCTCATATTTAAAGCAGAAAGATTTGGTAATGTCTGAGCATGGCAAGGCCAATGACGATACTTATGGACATAAGCATCTATTAAACTGGCCTTCTAGAGAACATGAGATTACTTTGGTCTCCATGGAAAGGAAGATCATGCTCTGGCGGAGCAAAAAGGAGCATCTGCCTCCCTCTGCAGTATGGCTGTCACTAGTGCAATCCACTAGGGACAATGACATTTGTAGGAGCTAGTAAGTGTGCCCTGATGGGAGCCAATGGATGAATGACACCTGGAGGCAGAGAGAAAGTCTCCTACCAGCTCACACCAGCAAGAAGTGTCATGGAAAAAAGAGTTAAATTCTTCTGTGTAGTGACCAACCACAGGATTGTCCAGAAGTTACCTGGACAAGTGCTCTGCAACTGCAGAGAGGACACTAGTGCCACAGAATCCCAGACTGGTTTGGGCTGAAGGGAGCTTAAAGCTCCTCCAGTTCCAACCCCTGCCCCGGGCAGGGACACCTTCCACTAGAGCAAGTTGCTCCAAGCCCCTGTGTCCAACCTGGCCTTGAACACTGCCAGGG